>NC_053165.1:155763788-155833788 GCF_016835505.1 Polypterus senegalus
TATATATATATATATATATATATATATATATATATATATATGTTCAAGGCATTCTTAGTCTGAATCACAATCTGACTGTATGGGTGGTTACCTACCAGGTAACGCTTGTGGTTGGTCAGCAAGTCGGCTAACATCCGCCACAGTGACCTCTTTCAGTTGCGAGAAGCCGATCATGGAATGTTACATAGTTTGTCAAATAATGCAAAGAGTACGCGACACGAAATCTCTTCAACCATGAGTACTTGGGACTTGAAATTTGGAATGTAGGTTACCATTGACCCATAGGTGCTTGCTATGAAACAGTTTTTAAAAATTTTGTGGTCCGCTTGCGGTACCGATGTATTTATCCAAATCCAAGAGAGTGGGTGTGAGAGCAGGGGGGCGGGGCATTCCTCATTCACTCGCCAGCCTCTGTTCGAGTTGGTCTGCATCTCGCCACATTAAAGTGCCCCTCGCCTCCACTTAGCTAGCAATACCTGTTTGTTCAGCAGACATTATCATCTACAGATTGTTAAGGAGTAACGTTTGACGTTTTTGAGAGACATCAGAGCTCCGTGTGTTTTAGAGGGTAGCTGCTGATTGCCAGAGATATCACGGGCATGTGCTTTTCTTCCCACATGGGGAACTCTTTCCCGTCAGAGCTAAACACGGTCAGATATAGTGCCAACGTAAATTAATTTTTAAAGTTTGTCCTGTTTCATTACTATGTTGCTGAAGCCACGGGGTACAGCTAGTCAAATACAGGGAGTGCAGAATTATTAGGCAAGTTGTATTTTTGAGGATTAATTTTAATATGGAACAAACACAGTCAATCCAAAATGTTAATAAACCTGAATGTTTCACAACGGAAATGTGAGTGTGAACATCATCGGGGAATACATATGTGCACACAATTATTAGGCAACTATTAGTGTGCAGATTTATTATGCAACTAAAGGAAAAATGAACATTTTCCCATCTCACTTGTTTATTTTCATCTGTTATAGTGAGAATAATAAACAAACACCTCAAAATTTACAAATAAACATCTCTGACATTTCAAAAAAAATAAATCAATCAATCAATGACCAATATAGCCACCCTTCTTTCCAATAACAGTCATAAGCCTTTCCATTCATGGAGTCTGTCAGTTTCTTGATCTGTTGACGATCAGCTTTTTGTGGAGCAGTGACTACAGCCTCCCAGACACTCTTCAGAGAGGTGGATTGTTTTTCTCCCCCGTAAATCTAGCGTTTAAGAAGTGCCCACAAGTTCTCGATAGGGTTTAGGTCAGATGAGGAAGGGGGGCCATGTCATTATTCCTTCATCTTTAAGGCCTTTACTGGCTGGCCACGCAGTGGAGAACTTCGATGCAAGTGACGGAGCATTGGCCTGCATAAAAATCATGGTCATCTTCCTGTATCACTGTTTGAAGAAAGTGTCTTCGAAAAACTGGCAGTAGGTTTGGGAGTTGATTTTGAGTTCATCTTCAATGCAAAAAGGTCCAACTAGCTCATCTTTAAAAATACCAGCTCATACCAGTACCCCACCTCCACGTTGGAGTGGAGCTCTGTGCCCATTACTGATCCACAGGTCCATCCATCTGGTCCATCAAGAGTCACTCTCATCTCATCGGTCCATAAAACCTTTGAAAAAATCTGTCTTCAGATATTTCTTGGCCCAGTTTTGACGTTTCAACTTATGTTTCTTGTTCAGTGGTGGTTGGGTTTCAGCCCTCCTTACCTTGGCCATGTCTTTGAGCACTGAACACCTTGTACTTCTGGGCACTCCAGGTAGGTTGCAGCTCTGGAATATGAAAGTACTGGAGGATAATGGGTTCCTGGTAGCTTCACGTTTGATTCTTCTCAAATCTTTGGCAGCTAATTTGCGTCTTTTGTTCTCAACACGTTTCTTGCGACCCTGTTGACTATTTGCAACAAAATGTTTGATGGTTCTGTGATCACACACCAATATCTTAGCAATTCCAAAAGTGCTGCATCCCTCTGAAAGACTTTTACAATTTTTGACTTTTCAGAGTCAGTTAAATCTCTTTTTTGGCCCATTTTGCCCGAGGAAAACTAGCTGCCTAATAATTCTGCACACCTTGATATACAGTGGTGTGAAAAACTATTTGCCCCCTTCCTGATTTCTTCTTCTTTTGCATGTTTCTCACACAAAATGTTTCTGATCATCAAACACATTTAACCATTAGTCAAATATAACACAAGTAAACACAAAATGCACTTTTTAAATGATGGTTTTTATTATTTAGGGAGAAAAAAAATCCAAACCTACATGGCCCTGTGTGAAAAAGTAATTGCCCCCTTGTTAAAAATAACCTAACTGTGGTGTATCACACCTGAGTTCAATTTCCTGATTACTGCCACACCTGTTTCAATCAAGAAATCACTTAAATAGGAGCTGCCTGACACAGAGAAGTAGACCAAAAGCACCTCAAAAGCTAGACATCATGCCAAGATCCAAAGAAATTCAGGAACAAATGAGAACAGAAGTAATTGAGATCTATCAGTCTGGTAAAGGTTATAAAGCCATTTCTAAAGCTTTGGGACTCCAGCGAACCACAGTGAGAGCCATTATCCACAAATGGCAAAAACATGGAACAGTGGTGAACCTTCCCAGGAGTGGCCGGCCGACCAAAATTACCCCAAGCGCAGAGGCGACTCATCCGAGAGGTCACAAAGACCCCAGGACAACGTCTAAAGAACTGCAGGCCTCACTTGCCTCAATTAAGGTCAGTGTTCACGACTCCACCATAAGAAAGAGACTGGGCAAAAACGGCCTGCATGGCAGATTTCCAAGACGCAAACCACTGTTAAGCAAAAGAACATTAGGGCTCGTCTCAATTTTGCTAAGAAACATCTCAATGATTGCCAAGACTTTTGGGAAAATACCTTGTGGACTGATGAGACAAAAGTTGAACTTTTGGAAGGCAAATGTCCCGTTACATCTGGCATAAAAGGAACACAGCATTTCAGAAAAGAACATCATACCAACAGTAAAATATGGTGGTGGTAGTGTGATGGTCTGGGGTTGTTTTGCTGCTTCAGGACCTGGAAGGCTTGCTGTGATAGATGGAACCATGAATTCTACTGTCTACCAAAAATCCTGAAGGAGAATGTCCGCCATCTGTTCGTCAACTCAAGCTGAAGCGATCTTGGGTGCTGCAACAGGACAATGACCCAAAACACACCAGCAAATCCACCTCTGAATGGCTGAAGAAAAACAAAATGAAGACTTTGGAGTGGCCTAGTCAAAGTCCTGACCTGAATCCAATTGAGATGCTATGGCATGACCTTAAAAAGGCGCTTCATGCTAGAAACCCCTCAAATAAAGCTGAATTACAACAATTCTGCAAAGATGAGTGGGCCAAAATTCCTCCAGAGCTGTAAAGACTCATTGCAAGTTATCGCAAACGCTTGATTGCAGTTATTGCTGCTAAGGGTGGCCCAACCAGTTATTAGGTTCAGGGGGCAATTACTTTTTCACACAGGGCCATGTAGGTTTGGATTTTTTCTCCTAAATAATAAAACCATCATTTAAAAACTGCATTTTGTGTTTACTTGTGTTATATTTGACTAATGGTTAAACGTGTTTGATGATCAGAAACATTTTGTGTGACAAACATGCAAAAAAATAAGAAATCAGGAAGGGGGCAAATAGTTTTTCACACCACTGTAGGGTGTTGATCTCCTTAGGCCACACCCTCCCTCATTACACAAATACACATCACCTGACGTGCTTAAATCCAATAAGCATTCAAGTTAATACAGCTTGGAGTTGGAATATACGCATTAAAAATGATGATATGGTCAAAATACTCACTTGCCTAATAATTGTGCACACAGTGTATAAGCATAAAGAAAAATGTATTTCTATATGTAAGGTGGGTCAGCCTTATGTACTGCGTTATGAACCCTCGTTGCTTTGCATCTTGCATCGTCCCTCAAAGTATGTATTCATGTAGTGCGAGCTTTGTTTAAGCAAGTGCATTATACGGTATATGTGCGTGCAGAAAAATCAATTTACATGAAGTCAACCTGCCTGCTGCCAGATATGAGCACAGCTGATAGCCATCATTCAGTAGTTAGTAGTAATTACACTGCAGCGATAAATTATGGAAGAAGCCATAGTTTTTCAAATAATACCTTCACTATTCAGGACCCCGTCGTTTGCCCCGAGTGATTCATTGGAATTAGCTGACGCCCCTGGATTACTGTTTATGATTCTGGTATCGGCACCCTTTATGCCCGCTAGGGGCTTGACAAGTTAGTCCTATTGTTTGCTTTGTAAAGGGTGCTTATTGTAAAAGGACCAGATAAATAACAATTGACTGACTAGTTGTTCTTGTCCATTGTGCCATTGTACTTTTGTGATCTAAAAATTGATTTAGGGTAGCAATTATTACAAAAAGCATTATCGAGATTAAAGAGCAAATGGTTAACAACGCTAAATGAGGCCCATTTGTTCAGGAGGTATGTAGTCATTTTGCAACATTAGAAGAATTTAGGAAAGGTTTTTCATTAAAGCAGAAAATTTGTGCTCATTGAGTAAAACCGTACATATACAGTGTATGTCATTGAGTCAAGTGACATGTATTTAAAAAAAAAAAAAAAAAAGAAAGAAATCAGATAGCCGCCATGAAAACAAACTGGACAGCAGATTATTATAACGCAGTGCTACAGCCTAATCTGGCAACTCTGGGCAAAGCAGATTATTTTATTTCTCTTTTTTGTTGTTTGCCAAGTTCCTTTTTTTAGACGTTTCAGCAGACATGATTATCTTTTGGTAAAACTTTTCTGAAATTAAACTCTTATGTTTAACAGTCAACTGATTGATTATAGATGTGTGCTCTGCAGTGCCTCTTTAATCAGCAAAAAGGGAAGATGAAGTTAAGAGACGCCTTCATCTTTCAACAAAGCAAAACAGAAACACGGCTCATGATACTGATAATGATGAAGATTAGAAGTTGCCGTAAGACACTGGTAAATAGTAAGATTTGTGCGAATCCTGTTCAAGGGAGAACTGATGATAGCCTGATGTGCTTTGCTTAGTTTAATTACGGTTATCCAGTGGTCAAAAACACAAATGGTAGGTAGTGAGCAGCAATGGAAACCAGTCATTTTATTTCAAATGTGTTTTGTACGAGCTGGTCACTTAAAGCCTAACTCTCCCAAAAACAGGACGAGAAAAGCAAAATAAAGTAAAATAAATGAAATTTTGGGGGTTTTTAACTTTACAAAGCCACCTTTGGCAAGCAGCTACCCCTACACCAGCATCCCTTTTGTGTCACTGATGAGCACACAGTGACTGGCTGACCCTGTTGGTGGTACGCCTTTCAGTTTCACCTTTTAGCAACACCGTCAACATGAAAGAGAACATTTAGGTAACAGACATAGCAAAGCAAATGTATGTTTCTAACACCCTTCACAGAATACTTTCCAGGGCTAACAACTATCACAAAATGTTAACAGCGAAAAGTGCAACCAATTGGCAGCCATTATGTAGAGATGTTCAGAGACAATACTTTCACAAAACACTTACAAGATCTGGTTGTTCTTCACTTGCTTTTTCTGTGTGTTGAATTTGAAAACAATCACCATCATGATGTGTGTTATGGCCAAAATGATTTTTATACAGCATTTTACATGGCGACCACTGTCACAGAGCATCTGGACCAGGTGATTGGTGGTGTGATATGAATTCCCCTCCTGAGTAAGTCAATTACTGCTGCTTTTAAATTAGAGGTCAGCTGATCGTGACATTTCCTCAGATGTAAGGATGTGATGAACACAGCACTAGATCAAGTTTCATCTTCTGTCTGACTCATCTTTGGATAATGTCCACTTTGCTTGTCCTCTCAGTACATAACTATTTTAGGCTTGTGTACAGTACTGTGATCAGTGGTCCTTTAAACTACATGGTTTCCAGTTCAATTGTCATCTCTGCCTTATAGTGACCCTGAACAAGTCACTTAACCTGCCTGTGCGCCAGCTGTTAAAAATATATGTGTGTGTGTGTGTATATATATATATTTAATATATAATATAAGAAAAATCTTGAGTTGAGACATGATCATCTCGGAGAGACACTTTGAAGTGTCCCGCAAAACTACTTGCACGTCATGCCCTACTTACAATTTCTTGGAGACACTTTACCATCCCGCGAGACAAGGAAGTGAGACAAAAGGACAGCTGCTGTACAGGCTGCAAACCAGCAGCTGATCTGATCGCATCTCCTTAGTGTCCCTTCATGCTGTGCCATGGCGTGTAGTTCGTTTATTTGATGGCCTGTAGATCAGAGTAATTACATTCATCGCATTCGTAGTCTGAGTCCTGACAGGCGGTCAAATAAACGAACTACACGCCGTGGTGCAGCATGAAGGGACTTCGTCTCTGATGCTGACGTCCGCGGTTCGATCCCTGCAAGGGGAGCAATGGAGTGTGTACGCCTGATGAGCCAAAAAGAGGGCGAAACACGTGTTGCGTACTCTTTGCATTATTTAACAGTAAACTATGCAACTTCCATGATCTGCTTCTCGCAACTGAAAGAGGGCCCCATGGCGGATGTTTGCTGACTTGCAGACCAACCACATGCGTTGCCTGGTAGGTAACCACCCATACAATCAGGTTGGGACTCGGACCACAAATGAAATGAATATATATATATATATACTAGCAAAATACCCGCGCTTCGTAGCGGCAAAGTACTGCCTTAAAATTTTTATTAAGAAGAAAAGTAAACCTTTCTAAAATGAGGGAAAATATACCAGTAATTATTTGTTAAGGATCTCTTTGAATGCCACATTGTCAGTTCGGCCCTCCGGTTGTAACATGACCAAGCTGTGCGCTGAGCTTACTCTTGAGCATGTAACGTACAGTCGGCCATGTGAACAGTAATCTTGTCTCAAATCTCACAGCTTGGATTGCTGCTGTCATAATTGGTTTGAGTTTCATGGTTTGTTTCAATTACGACAGTATTTGTAGGACTTGTTGCGTTGAAGTGACATTCGGCATCTGTCAAGCGTTGTAAGCATACAACCAGTTTCAGCGATAACTTCACATCCAGCTTTTGAGAGTTTAAACATCAAAGTGTCCACTACTGAAATCGTCACCTGTGAGTCTAAGATGTTTAAGAGGCACTGGCGGTTGTCGAAAGGTGTAAAATATTTTACACTTGAAAGCGACAACCGAATGAATATATATATATATATATATATATATATATATATATATATATATATATATATATATATATATATATATATATATATATATATATATATATATATATATATATATATACTAGGAGGGCGGATTGGATAGCACCTGAAACCATTCGCCAGGGAAGGTATTAACTTTCTCCCTCTGCTTCCTCATAGAAAGAAAGACCTTCCTGCACCATAGGCCTGGATTGACCGCAGTTACTTCCGCCTTCCTCCGCCATCTTGCCCTGTCATCCTTCCCATCCTCCCTTGCGGTCCTTCCCGCATCCCTCCACTTCCGCTCCTCCCCAATAAATGGCAGACGCCAGGAGTCGGCCGATATGAACTGTTTGTTTATAATTTTGACCAGCTTTTTGTTCTGATTTACAATATACGGGCGGAAAACCCCAACCCTTGCTACTGTCTCCTCGGTCCTTTATATATATATATATATATATATATATATATATATATATATATATATATATAATTACATATACACCAGGGGGCTCTGCACCCTGCTTGCTTCAGTCGCCCACCCCCATGTTTGGTTTACCGGATATACAATTTAAAGGGTTATTTTAAAAGTTACTTTCATGGGAATTGTTACATATGCATTATTTTCACTTTTACCTTTAAACTTTTGTAAAAACAATACTGTACTTGTCCTTTATTTCTGGCCCCTGGCGTGGTTAAATATCTTTCTCGCAGGACGTATAACGCTGCTCACATTATGAAGGAGGGTGGCTGAATGCACGCTAAGGAGAAGCGGTCGGATCATCTGCTGTCTTGCTGCTGCTGCTGGCGAGCTGCGTGTTCTCCTTGTCACGCTGCGCGGCGATCATTTAAAAGCCTGTACAGCAGATGTCCTTTTGCCACTTCGCGTCTCTGCCACTCGCATTGTGAAGTTTGGTGGGGTGTTTGGCTTTTCGCATGCCAAGGAGTAGCAATTGGATCATCTGCTGGCGAGCTGCGTATTCTGCTTGTCGTTGTTTTAAGAGCTGGGAGCACATGAAGCGTGTTTGCCAAAAGCATTCCAACAGCTGCTAGGTTAGAACTTGTCTTAAATGTTGTCTCACTGCCTTGTCTCGTGTGACGTTAAAAATGTCTCTCGCGGGGCGTCAAATTGTCTTCCGTGAAGATCCTGTTTCGTCTCCGTAGTCTCCCTTCCAAGATTTTTTTTTTTTTAAAATAGAGAGATATAGCTGTAAACGGCTGGAACGTGCCTTAATCTTGGATTGAAGACATCAGATGAGTATAAAATAGTAATAATAATTTTGATGACTATTTCATTTGGACTCCCAAAGACTTTTTGAATGGGCATACGGCTTTGAGGTGTGAGATTTCAGACTCTGCTCAGCCATACCTGATAGACCGCTGTCTGTCTACACATTTGGCAAGTTTACAAGTAGCTGACACTTTTACGGTGTGTGGTTTTGCTCAGTAGGACGAGGGTGCTGCTTCAAGACAGGAAGTTGATCCTTTGTCTAGTAAACCTGTCTTTTTTTTTTTCCTGGGACATTGGGAGTGACTGTGTGTCACACTTCCAGGAAAAAATATCAGACCACCCGTCCCCCACACCGCCTTAGACCTTCAGAGCACTTCCTGGGTATGATGAGTGATCTGGCTGGTTTGGCTCACGGCAGGTGGTCACATGTGCTTCTTTTCCATTTTTAATTTTGGACTTTTCTGAAACAGGCCTCTTTAGTTTGAGCAGACTACTGAGTCTATGACAGCTTCTGACTTTGAACCTTGTGAGCTCTTGTCTGGGTGGGAGGTCATCCTGTCCTGATCAGTGTCAGACTAAGGTTTGCACTGACCTTTGGGAGGTCAAAGTTTTATTTCAGCTGAGTCATGTAGAGCGGCCGCTAATTATAAGACGCCTGGTGTACCGTGGGTGGCTGCAGTCTTTTTCAAAGTCCCTTTTTAACAGCTAGGGCAACTGTGAAGGTGCTGCTGAGAAACAACTGATTATAACGCGCTCAGTTTCGCACATTCAATAATTGTAATTGTATCTTACAGGGAAGTAACACCTTGGGGGGAAAAAAAAAGCAATGCGTGATCTTATTGACAGACCCCTCCAGTGAGAAATGTCAAAAGACGTGTGTCCTATAACTTGCATCAATACAATTTCCGTAAGACGCTAAAGGAGCGGGAAAGAATTTTTTTGCGTTCTGTCCTGCATTGTGTGCCCACACGGGTAAGTTTTCTCTAGTTGTTGCTTTTCATGGCTAATTCCAAGCAGACATCGCATCACATCAGGACACCATTTGTTTTACTGGGAATTGCCTGTCCTTACGAAAATAACCTTGAGTTAAATGAGTACGAGGGTTTTGTGTTAGGGAGCGGTTGTATGGTGTGGCACGTGCTAAGAGGAGCTTTGCAAAATGCGCGAGGCAATCGTGGTGACAGGCTGATCTCCACATCTGCTTTCCATTGTCTGCTATCCTTTGAAGCTCACCGGCAGGGAGGCTGCATGCATTTCCTGATCAGTTTTCTTCAAGTTGTTTATTTCATTTATTTGTGTGCCCCAGTAAGCATAGGGATTCTCAGGCCGCCCCTTTCCATTTTGACAGTACGTTTCCTGCCCACCAGCTTTTAGATATTTTTGCAGCCTGCAGTCCCTCATGAGATTTAATTGCCGTGTGGCTGACAGATTTGCTAGCTGCTCAAGTCAAGACCTTTAGACTGCTGACAAGACAGTGGAAGTGCACCACCCCTGTTATCTGGGACAAGGCAGTGTCTTAACTTGAATGTGGGGCATGATGTGCTACAAGGTGGCTCGACAGCAATGTACAGGCTTGGGTGTTTTTCATGGCGATGAGAAAAGAGCCCTTTGGGCAGAGGAAAGAAAGGGAAAGTGACGAGAAGACATGCCAGTCGTTGGATAGTGTGGATTTGGGTGTGCCAGGCAGTTGTTAAATGACAATTGCATCTATCGGACTGTGATCACTGGATTTATAATAAAATGGGGCACGGACATGCATCTTTGACTTCATGGTGCGACTTTTAGCAAATCATTTTGTTTGGTGGTCCCCTTTTATTTCGGCTCTTTGATGATGGTGGTGCTCCTCTTGAAAGAAAATATTCTTAAACCTGCTTAATCCAGTTAAGGATCACAGGGGAAGAGAGCCCGTCCTGGTAAAACTAGTAGCCACTTCTGCACAGAGCATCAATCAATTTGCAAGGTCCACTTGTACACTCGTGCTCTGTCAAATCAGGCCAAATTTAGAGCCTGAAATCATCCTGCATCGCATGTCTGGGGATGTGGGAGGAAAAAATCTATGTGCATATAACATAGGATTGATATTTACAACACTGGACCTTAACTCTTTCAGGGCTGATGTCGACTTTTGTCAAAAGGAGGAGTTGACGACGGTAATCAACTGGAAACTGTGACAAAACCAACCGTTATGTTTTAGTTGGACTCTCATTGCTAGAAGGAAAGTTAGCTTCACTGGTTTGACCGAGATTTCCGGTGCTCGTGTGAGTAGCACGGCGCAAATAACGGCAAAAATAGCACTGACATAATGGTGAGAGATCACAGCGAATGGGTAAAGCAAAATACTCCATGGAAAAAGTTTTGCCTGTTATCTCTGAACTGGACTATAGTTTGTCGGACTCTGATTTTGATACGAGTGATCAAAAACAAATGTGAGGTTCCAGCTTCACCTGACTGGTCCCCAGCTAATCGTGGTGCTGAACAGGTTCATGTAGCTGAAATGCCTACAACAATGTTCGCCAGGACAACTGCCACTAAACAATAAGAGTTAGAAACCAGATTGCAATGCACTGCGACCGTGACCGCTGCTGCTGCTGCCAGGTGAAGACAGCCTGGCAGCAAGCCTGTAGCACGTTCTTGGCAAACTGGCAGCCACAACGTGCAGCAACAGACGTTTTACATTGATTTCTGTGTGAAACCATTGCTTTTCAGAAACTATGTTTATTGGAAAATAAATATTCAGCCCTCAAAGAGTTAAGGCTGCAGTGCTAAACAATGTGCCACCATGCTGCCCTTAACATAAATGAAATGGAGTCTGGAGTTTTTTTGTTTTTTCTGTCCCCCTGGCCATTGAACCTTACTCTTATTCGATGTTAATTAATGTTGATTTATTTTGTTTTCTTATTGTGTCTTTTATTTTTTCTATTCTTTATTATGTAAAGCACTTTGAGCTACTGTTTGTATGAAAATGTGCTATAGAAATAAATGTTGTTGTTGGATTGATGTAATTCATGTACTTCTTTATAAAATGCGTAGTGACATTGCACATTATAAAGTGACTATATAGCATAAAGACTGGTTAATTGTTTGAAATATATTATGTTTTTATCCATCCATCCATTTTCCAACCCGCTGAATCCAAAAACAGGGTCACGGGGGTCTGCTGGAGCCAATCCCAGCCAACACAGGGCACAAGGCAGGAAACCAATCCCAGGCAGGGTGCCAGCCCACCGCAACACACACCAAGCGCACACACTAGGGCCAATTTAGAATCACCAGTCCACCCAACCTGCATGTCTTTGGACTGTGGGAGGAAACCCACGCAGACACGGTGAGAACTTGCAAACTCCACGCAGGGAGGGCCCAGGAAACAAACCCGGGCCTCCTAACTGTGAGGCAGCAGCGCTACCCACTGCGCCACCGTGCTGCCCCATTATGTCTTTATGTTATGTAAAATAAACTTTGATTGCTGTGTACAACACTTATTGAGTGCTAAATTTAAACAGTACAATATGAAATAAAACATGGTTGCTACTTTCATTGTTCTGTTAGGGGCCACTGCTTTATATAGACAAGTTAGAAATGAGGTAACATTTAAGTGCATCCAGAGGTGTAGTTAACTGATTTTAAAGTTATAGCCTTTTAAAAAAATGTACTTGCTTCATCAAAGAGTCAGTTCATCATATTTTTGTGTATTACAAAGATTTTATAACAGCGAGTCGTATATAAAATAAAAAAAACAGTGCTGATAGACTACATTAAATCCCTGCTTTCAAGTCATATACCGTATTTTTCACTCCATAAGACACACTTTTTTTTCCCCAAAATGTCTGTGCATCTTATAGAGCAAATATTGCATTACAGACGGTGATGTGTATTACCTGACCTGACTCAGTTGATGACGAGGGTTCTACATCGGAGAAAGAATGCACGTCGCACTTCCGCTGTCGCTGTACTTTGTGCAGTATATGTACAGGGGGTCCTCAGGTTACGACACAGTTCCGTTCCTACGACAGTGAAGTAACCCGAATTTTGGTGTAAGTCGAAACACACCCTAGCCTTCCCTAGTCACTTACCTATCCTAACACATTTGCAAAATCATAATCTAGAACATAAACACACAACTAGGCCGCGCGGCACAAGTGTTCCATTTGTGTCGCGCGGCCTAGTTGTGTTTTAATGTTCTAATGAAACAAATGGAACACTTGTGCCGCGCGCAACCAAACTAGTTCTCCAACTCCCTCACGCATACGCCGCGTTACTGCGTATTCTACCACTGCGCGCAACCAAACTAGTTCGCCCACGTAGTCCGTAAGTACGACGCTAACTGTGTAAGCCAAAACCCTCATGTCTCAATTTTTTAAAGTTTTTATGTGAGTGAGCGTTGTTAACTCGCAACGTCATATGTCGAGACGTTGTAACCCGAGGACCCCCTGTACACGGGAAGCTTTGCAGTCTTTACGCTGTAAGTAAATAAATCAAGGTAAATAACATTCGATCTGGCTCTTATATACAAAGTACAGCGGCGGCAGCTTCCATCTGCAGCTATAGACTCTTCCGTATGCGAGCGACTCTCCACGCTAGTGTTTAGATCTGGATGATGTATGTACCCAAAAAAGAAGTCTGACTGCATTCTCGCACCAATGCTTGCGAACTGAAGTGTCAGCGTGCACTTTTCGTGACATTACACGTGTATTTTTTGAGCATGTCGGTCAAACACAGGAAGCTCTGCAGTCTACTTGTCACTTTACGCTGTAGGAACTAAGTAAATAACTCAAGGTAAATAACATTCGATCTGGCTTTTATGTAAGTAACATTTGTTTTGGGCACATGCACCGTCCAGATCTAAACACTAACATGGAGAGTCGCTCGCCTACTGAAGAGTCTATAGCTGCATGTGGAAGCTGACATTAGCAATGCCTTAGATGGAACTGAAGATAGTATCATTTATGAAGATAGCGAAGAAAGTGATATCAGTGATTTTGAGCAACTGAGCTTCATAAATTCTGACACTAGCAAAGAGGAGTTCTTGGGGTTTCCAGAAAACTAGAAGAGTGCTTAAACCTTAAGGTTTCTCCTCATTTGTTAATGACAGTGATGATGGTTCTTAACACTGCTGTTGACTTTACATGGTTGAAATATTATTCTGCTATATTTTATTAAATATATTAGCCGTTTGGTTCAAAATATTTTTTTTCTTGTTTTCCTCCTCTAAACCTAGGTGCATCTTATGGAGCGAAAAATACGGCACTTAAAAATGGAGCCCAAATAGACTTATGGCAGCTCAATAACTTGTCATAGACGACAGAGCCCAATTCAAATGATGTACAAGTGGCATTAATTGATGTACTGTTGTTGAGTGTGGAGGATTCTGTGACTAATTGATTTAGCCAGCAGCCATACCAATGCACTTCAGAACAGGTCATCCACCTGAAGCAAAGTATGTTTGGGCCCGGACAATACTTGGATGAGACGGCACCTAGGAAATGCTGGGGTTGCTGCTGTAAGAGGTGTTGGTGAGGCCAGCAGGGGGCGCTTACTCTGTGGTCTGAATGTGGGCCCCAGTGCAGTGATGTGGACACTGTGCTGTGAAAATGGCGTCCTCCTTTGGATGAGATGTAAAACCGAGGTGGTCCTGACTCTCTCTGGTCATTAACTCTTTGAGGGCTGAATTGTTTTTCCAAAAAGCTCAGTTTTCTGAAAAGCATACAAAGCAATGGCTTCACACATACAGTATAGGCCAAAAGTTTGGAGACACCTCCTCACTCAATGTGTTTTCTTTATTTTCATGACCATTTACATTGGTAGATTCTCACTGAAGGCACCAAAACTATGAATGAACACATGTGGAGTTATGTACTTAACACAAAAAGGTGAAATAACTGAAAACATGTTTTATATTCCAGTTCTAGAAATGGTTTTATTTCAAGTGACTACCTGTTGAAGCTCATTGTGAGAATGCCAAGAGTGTGCAAAGCAGTAATCGGAGCAAAGTGTGGCCATTTTGAAGAAACTAGAATATAAAACATGTTTTCAGTTATTTCACCTTTTTTTGTTAAGCACATAACTCACATGTGTTCATTCATAGTTTTGATGCCTTCAGTGAGAATCTACCAATGTAAATGGTCATGAAAATAAAGAAAACACATTGAATAAGGAGGTGTGTCCAAACTTTTGGCCTGCACTGTACATCAATATAATACGTCCATTGCTGCATACTGTGGTTTGCTGTCTGTGCCTGTTTGCCATCCCTGGCTGCGTGGTGGCGGCTCGACGGCCATCAGGAATGTACAGCAGGCTGGCTGCCTGGCTATCTCCATGTGGCAGTGCAACACCATCTGGTTTGTACCCCTTGTCATTGTAAGAGGTGGTCCTCCGAGGTGAACGTTGCCGTAGGCGCATCAGGACACGAACGTGGGGGAGCGATCAGCTGATTACTGGTACCTCACTGTTGTTTTCAGTCGTCATCTTCAGATCACTTACATCAATATCGGAGTCCAACAAGTCAGTGTGATACAGCGATAATATGCGAAATGTCGTGCACCGAGTATTTTGCTTTGCGCATTCGCGTTGGTCTCTCACCAGATATCAGTGCCATTTTAGAGGTTGTGTGCACTTCACTACTCATGCACACACAGGGAATCAATGTCAAAAAGCAATGAAAAAATAACCATATGAACATATGGTTTATACTTCGTGGATTTTCACCTTTCGTCGGTCCTGGAACATAACCCCTGCAATAGGTGAGGGATGACTGTAATGTGTTTTATGATGATATGTATTCTGAAAAGGATCATACAAAGTAAAGCTTAACTGTTGTACTGAAAACGTCAGGGTAGTTCTCACTGTTAAAAAGCAATATATATATAAACCTGTAATGGCGCCCTGCACGATAACGTGCCGTGAATACACTTGACTTATAGTTTTGATCCTCTTTCTCTGTACGTTTATCATTCGTTTGCTCAGAGGTTGATAACGCGCTGCTTCCTGAGCAGCTCTTCTTTTCTCTACCCTAGCGACCCGCTTCTCTTTCTTTCATCGCCATCTTTTTGCATTAAAACTGATTAAGTCGGTGTTTGCGTTGCAATTACGTATCACTTAACTCTTCAATCTGCCTCAAGAATGATTTAAGATATGAAGAGGTAGGGGGAGTGAGAGCAAAGGCGTTAGGGATGAGAATGGCACCCATACACATGCGCCACACTGCCCCGAGTTGATTCTTTAATGAAATACAGTGGTACCGTGAGATAGGAGTGCCTCAACATACGAGTTTTTTGAGATACGAGCCGTCACTAGGTCGATTTTTTTGCCTTGACTTACGAGCCAAAATTTGAAATACGAGCCATCAAAGAGCTTGTCGCCGCACATTCCGAGGAACTGACGATGGAGGAGTTGACGGAACTACAGACGCAGCAACATACGGAGGTTCTGCAGGAGATCGGTATCGCGGAGGAGCCAGAGGTGGAGGAGGTTATCTCTTCAAGTGAGATAAAGGAAGTGTTGGCAATGTAGGAAAAAGTTTCAGACTTTAGTGAAAAGAAACACTCTGAAAAAGTTGCAACTGGTTGTGCAGCGGCGCTATGTAATGACACTTACCTAACTCATTACAGAAACATTTTAATGGGGAGGAAGAAACAAAGCTCCTCGGACAGGTTTCTGTTGAAATGCCCTGCGAATGAAAGTGATGAAAGCGTGGCAAAAAAGAGAAAAAACGAGTGAAGAAGAAAATTAAGTTAAGCAAAAGTGAAGTGAAAGAAAAAAATAATACAATACGCTAATCGGCTCCGCCAACATCTGTTTATTTCTTTAGATTCTCTTTAATGTATTAGGTTTTATTTTGTTTGTATACAATATTTGTTCATTATAAATACATTTTTATTATGTTGAAAACATTTAACAGAACATTGGGGTGGTTTTTTGGGGGCTGGCACGAATTAGACTCAATTTCAATTAATTTCAATGGGGAAAATTCATTTGAGATACGAGCATTTTGACTTATGAGCTCAGTCACGGAATTAACTAAACTCGTATCTCAAGGTACCACTGTAAAATAAAAGTAAACCGAGGAATAACCTTTCTTCCATATGAGGACAGGCAGTAGCAATGCAGCCTAACCGGTCACAAAGAATTTCTACCGCTGCATGATGACAGAAATGGTTTCTGTGGTAATGTTTAATACGAGTATACTTTTGGTTGAAGAAGTTGTATGTCAAGAGAATAACACAGCTTGCCTTAGCTTCAGTGAAAACGAAACAGGGTGGGGTCACACAGTTCCATTTTCGGCTTTGACGAAACATAAAATGACAGGCTAATATTAGTTCCACATGTCTGTCACTCTCATCTAATGTCTCTGTAAAGGTCTGAGTTCATTTAATGTTTCTTGCAGTAAATCTTTATGAATGAGAGTGCTGACGAGACTAGAGTGGGGGGTAGTGGCAGCCATCACCATGGTTGTTCTTGACACACATGTCACTCTTTTATTTATAAGCTTTCTTTTCCTTCTTATTTTGGCAGGTTTTCTACTGTTCTAATCAGGCGAAGGCACCATGGAGAAGTGCTACTATGATGAGTCTATTGAGTTCTTCTACAACCACAGCACCAAAACCATCAGCTCTGAATGGCGGGCAAGGGACCGGCTGGTGGTTGGTCTGGGCCTTACTGTCAGTATCATTGTCCTTCTAACAAATGGACTGGTAATGGCAGCCATCATCATGAACAAACGATTCCACTTTCCCATCTACTATCTTCTTGCCAACTTGGCAGCTGCCGACCTTTTTGCCGGTCTCTCCTACATGTTCTTGATGTTCCATACTGGACCCTGGACGAGGAATCTCACCCAAAATATGTGGTTTTTCCGCCAGGGCTTGCTAGACACCAGCCTGTCTGCCTCTGTAGCGAACCTTCTAGCTATTGCTGTGGAGCGACACAAAACTATCTTCACAATGCAGCTCCACAGCAAGATGACAAACCAGCGGGTGACCATT
Organism: Polypterus senegalus; assembly: GCF_016835505.1. Lineage (NCBI taxonomy): Eukaryota > Metazoa > Chordata > Cladistia > Polypteriformes > Polypteridae > Polypterus > Polypterus senegalus. The sequence goes on from NC_053165.1 coordinate 155,781,196, forward strand.
CTCATTGCATTTATCTGGATCTCAGCTATCCTTCTGGGCCTGGTCCCAAGTATGGGCTGGAACTGTCGATGCCATCTTTCAACTTGCTCCAACATGGCACCCATCTATAGCCGTAGCTATCTTATCTTTTGGGCTGTTCTGAACCTTCTAACTTTCTTTATCATGGTGGTAGTATACTTGCGCATCTTCATCTATGTCCGCAAGAAGACAACTCGCATGTCCCAGCACACAACCTATTCAAAGCAGAAGGAAACAGTGGTGAACCTTATGAAGACGGTGACAATCATTCTGGGTAAGTTAATAAGCCATGGCTGACCAATTGGACACTAAGTGGGAATTCATCTATGCTTTATTGGTGTTTGTGTGTTTGCGAAATGGTTCTGCCTGGTCTTCTGAATCCATGGAGCATTTTGGAGGTCATTCCAAGCTTCTTTAACAGCATCCTTAGTGGGACCTGATGAAACTGATGAGTGTTTCTTAACCATTATTGGCTGCGTGCATTACCTTACCTTATACAGGGTGCTCCAGATCTAATTATGCAGATCCAGATCATCTGGATGACTTTGATTTATGCGGGGATGATTCCAGTTTGGCACAAAGACGATTCTTTATGTTGTCAGTTCGCACACTTCTCGATGGTCCGGGATTTTTCGGGTGATTTTCTATGTAATAAACTTAATAAGTTATAGTGTAATGAAAATTGCATAATTAGATCTGGACCACCCTATAGATCTTAGATTAATCAAACTTTGCATTTGATTGTGCCCTACATATCACACACAATTGAAAGTATATCGACATTGAAGAATCAGTCCTGGTGATATTTAGTGCATATTACCATTAAAGCGTGTTTAAATAGCATTTAATAGCAAATATCAATGCTTTCATTTTATAAACTTCTGTATAACCTCTATATAAGCTATATAGCAACAGGCCCGCTCAACAATCATGATCTCTTCTAGTTGCTCATGACTTTCGTTTTAAATCCAGCGCCTCGTCTTCTTTCTCATGGCAGACCCAGAACAAACAGCTGAGGCTGTCTAGTGTCAAAAGTGATACCAAGGCTGCTTGGAATTGAAGTCCTTTCTATGTAGTGGTGCTGCACTGTAATAGTGATATGATAATATGTTTATTGTTAACGTATGTAGGAGATGGATGTCACAGTGAGGGCCTATGTGTTTATGTCATTTGTTTAAAAATGTTTTGATCTAATAATTATACACAGAAGTACATTATACCTGTATCTTCTGAAACAGTCAATAATTATACAATATGACTTTTTGGAAACTCCTAGTTACACTTCTCCATAAGCAATGCATGTGCTTGTTTTTATTGGGCTATAAAATGGATGCAAAGATAGGTGTTTCTGGGGAAACTGAAAGCTTTGGATTTGATTAAGTTACAGACTGGAATCAAATGTACGTTTTTATGCTAAAATAGTAAGAAGAAGAGCAGCTCACACCTCAAAACAGTCTCGTCGGGGATCGAACTCGTGAAGTTTTGATTACCAGTCAACAGTTGATACCGTTGCGCCACCGAAGCGGTCGTATCAAATGTGTGTCAATGTCACACGCTAATGCGGGTTCTTTTTCTGCAGTTATATTCTTGAATAAAAGCACATTTGTTCTGTTATATTTTGTACATTTTGTGAAAGTGTTTCTTTGATATTTGGACTTCAGGCTTCACACATTATAAACTTCATGTCTACATTTTCTCAATGATTACTAAAACATGAAAATGGTTATTTTTTAACGATGTGTTTACATAGATCGTTGTAGACACGGAACACACATGAAATGCATGCGCTCCAAATGACGATATAGTGTTTATAAAAGGTGTCATTTTGCTTGACTTCTCACTCTATACAACTCTAAGCAACTGACACGCAGGTAAACAGACATGAGCTGAGAAAACTCTGTGGTGGGGGGATGTGATAGCAGGGTGCTGGCTGCTTGCTGCTAATCGACACATTTACAGGACAAAAGACGCTGACGGAGAGGTGCGAAGTGATTTAAGGTGGAACAGATCTACGAGTTTTTCCGTAGGCTGTGGTAATTCTAGTGTTAAGTGAATTCACAAGAACTTAATTAGCAGCACAAACAGGGCACTCATTAAAAAAAGGGTTTAGAATGAAAACCTGCAGCCACGGTGGTCCTCCAGGACTAGACTTGGCGACCCCTGCAGTAAAGGGTGTGAATCTTAAAATTCATAGGAATTTAACTTGGTAGCATTGGAGTTGTTTGTAACAGAAAACAACGTCACACACAAATAACATAAATAATACAAGTTCAACAGCATACATTATAAACAAATGAAGAATCGTGCAATTATAAAGTTGTTGGGGTGAGTGTTAAAATGTGTTGCTCCAAGTCAAACTTGCATGTACGTTTTTCATTCCTGCCTTTCATTTACAGACCAGTCCTTTTTTTCTCTTTCTTTTTTCTAGTCTTTCTATTATAGACAAGGTGAGACTATTCTCATGAGATTTTTTCAAGTCACGCGAGACAAGTCTTTTGCTATGAGATTTGTTCAAGTCCCGCCCTCCTCTCCACCATTTATGTTTCACGGCCCACAATCCCCTCACCTCTCATTCGTGTGAATGCTTTTGTCAGACACACTTCCTGCTCTGTCAGTTCTTATACATTTTTATGTTTTCCTCACTTGAAGATCCCAAATAAAGATGACTTATTATGTCCAAGTCTTATTGAAGAATTTCATCCTGAAGGGTTATCAACCAAAGAAATGAGTACATGGGCAATTGTAGCACCAAGAAACGATGAAGTCAAACGAATTAACATGAAAATTGTCGATCGGTTACACGGCAAACTGGTTAAAAGCTGTGAAAGGCACCGACCTGACACTGGAGGTACACGAAAAATAAAATGCAAAGGTCTATTTTTCTTCAGCTGTGAGGCATGTCTTCCCCGTGTCCCACAGGCCCAAAACAGTTCCCAAAATGCACTCTTTCTCCTCCACTCCTCCCAGGCAGCTTTGTCCTCCTCCTCCCGACTCTGGCACCTCGAGTGGTGGCTGCAGGCTCTTCTTATAGCCCACCCGGAAGTGCTTCAGGTGGTAATTAGGCTGCATCACAGCCCAGACGGGCTCATTAAATCCTTGCAGCTTCCCCTGACGTTGGCCATGGAACCCAACAAGGATGAGCTCCAAAGTCCCATGCCTGTGGCCCCGATGCAACCCAGGGGGGCTGCCACCAAGTGTTTCGGGGGTACGTAGCGTGGATCTCATGGCTGCTCCTCCGACTCTAGTGTCAATGGGGCGTCCCGGCTGTCCGCCACAATGCCTACCTATCAATAGACTCTGCTGAAACAGTTGGCAGTGATGGTGTGGAAGATGAAAACATCAACTTACAATATCACAAAGATTATCTACAACCGTTAACACCGTTGAGCAGCAGAAACACAAAGTGGCTAGTGTGTATCGCCGGCCCGGGGCTTGGCGAGTGAAGTGAGCAGGGGGGGCAAAGCCCCCTAGTACCTTTTAATGGAAAAAACTCAACCCAAGTGCTTTATAAAGTCAAATATCCGTTTAGTTTTTGTGCCTTCTTCTCCATTATAGGGATGTCAGAGCCTATTCTGGCAGGAACAGACACAAGGCAGGAACCAGCCTGAATGGGACGCCAGTCCATGACATGGCACACTCACTAATGCCAGGCCAGTGTTGACTAACCTAACCGGTGTTTCATTTTAGATGTAGTAGTAAACCCACAAAGATGCAGGAAGAACACGCTAACTCCACACTGGAGTGCTTTACAAAGCGCTCAGCAGCAGTAAGCCACTCGCTCTTCATGTCGCAGATTGGTGTGGCGGCAGCAGAAAGCACTAAAACGTGAGCGTGTGGAAACCTTCATTTGACATCTTTTGTACGATGTACTGTCGAGAGGTTTCTTACAGGAAAGCCGGTGTGTCTTTGTATAGAATACTTTCAGTTAGCTTAGGCACGGCCTGTGGCACACAACATCCTCCACGGAGCTCTGGGGTCACAAGTGCGTCATTTTCTGCTCCAAGGCCCTTGTATTCCTGCCAGACGTTTTCAGGGACTCTTTTTCTCTTTGTGGTTTCTGATTAGAATTAAAAGAGCTTGACTGGTTATTACATGCATACTTGTGTTTGTATATGTACACACACTCTCATACACTGTCACACACACACACACTCGCACTCTCACATTCATACACACACTCGCACTCACACACACACACACACACACTCTCACACACTCATACACACTCTCACACACTCACATTCATACTCACACACACTCACATTCATACACACACACACATTCATACACACTCTCACACACTCACATTCATACTCACACACACTCTCACACACTCACATTCATACACACACACACTCGCATTCATACACACACACTCACTCACACACTCACTCTCTCTCACACACAGGTGGTTCAAACTCATGTGAGGGCTCGAGTGTTCCCAAGTAAGCAGGCTGCCTGCCAGTTAGCAGAGCTGCACAGTTTCGGTGAAATAGTTTGCAAGTCTCAACGTTGTCCTGCATGCCAGTGAGTTGAGTAAAGTGTTGACTGGGATGGGAAGGCTGAGATTGATGTGGAATGAGGGGGGTGCAGGGGGCTGGATGCCAAACCAGTGACCCTACTGCACTACAGGAATGTGCTTAGGCGGGGCTGATGCTAGTCGCCCAGAATCTCGTTTCTTAGCCTAACTGTCTGGTTTTCTCTTCACCCCTTAGGTGCATTTGTGATCTGCTGGACCCCTGGCCTGGTTGTCCTCTTACTTGACGGCGTCTCTTGCAACTGTAATGTCTTGGAGTATGAGAAGTATTGCCTGGTGCTGGCAGAGTGCAACTCGCTAGTCAATCCCATCGTGTACTCCTACCGGGATGCTGAAATGCGCAAGACCTTCAAGCGTATCCTGTGCTGCCAGTTCGGCCAACAGAAAGCCCCCAAATCTGTGAGGTTCAACACGCTGGAGCAGGAGATGATTTCAGACAATGGGCACAGCCACTCGAGCTCGGTGCTCTAGAGGATCGGGGTCTGGACTGGACAGCGCCACCAGCTGGAGGAATCTAAATATTCTATGCATTCATAACAGATGTGACAGCCCCGGCCCACATTTCTTACAATATGATTGTGACGTGTGAGCCGTACGGGACCGCGTGTGCGACTTTTCCATCTCGCCCAGTGCACGGCCTGCCCTGCTTTCCTCCCCACATATGGATTTCTCTACAAAGCCTTCCAAGAGAAAGGGGTCTGTTGGCATTCTTGCCTGCCCCAGGGACTCTCAAAATGGCTCAGGCACCACCTGTGGGAAAGCATACTGTGGTGTTTCGTAATGAAGAAAAACAAATGCTTAGGACTAACAGGAAAATGGAATTCCTTTATAAAAAGAGAAAAGTTCTAATGATGTACAGTATCTCCATTTGTAGGGTTAACACACCTGCTTATTGCCAGGCTGCCTAAATAAAGCATCTGCTGGTAGAGTTTTGTTTCCACCGCTTTTATTCTAAGAAAATATTCCGTTTATTTTTGTCATTGGTCAAATCCAAATAATAAGCAGTGAGCGTAAGACACGTGAGGTGTGTTGTGGGAGTCATTAATGTTTCCTCTGATGGGGAAAACACATTTGTTTGCATGGAGACGGCTCAGTGATTTTGCACCATGAAGGATGCTTTAAATCAGGGGTGTCAAACTCTGGGCCGGCAGGTTTTCATTCTAACCTTCTTCTTCATCAGTGACCTGTTTTTTGATGCTAATGAACTTCTTTTGCTTCAGTTTTAATTAACTTGACTCAGACCCCTTAGTTGTCTCATTTTCTTTAATTAGCAGCCAAACAATAATGAGATATAAAACAAGTCGCTACGTGACCTGGGGCTTCATGTATAAACGGTGCGTACGCACAGAAATGTTGCGTAAGAACTTTTCCACGTTCAGATTGCGATGTATAAAACCTACACTTGGCGTAAAGCCACACACTTTTCCACGGTACCTCATAGCTTGTCGTACGCAAGTTCTCCGCTCGGGTTTGCACCCAGCGTCAAAGCAATGCTACTGTTCCTGTGTGATTACTCTTTATTTTCCTGACGCGGCTTTATAAATACACTGAAACTAACCGCATATTGTTTATTAGTGTAATGCATCTGATTGTAATTAACTCGTAACAATATAATGGTAGAGGGAATAGCCATAGTATTCCAAATGCCAGAACTGCTTTAGCGTTGTTACTCTTGCACCTTCTTCCTTCTTCTTCTTCTTTCAGCTCCTCCCGTTAGGAGTTGCCACAGCAGATCATCTTTTTCCATATTACTCTCACTGCACGACTCGGAGTATTTATATCACTGTATCTGAGTGTGAATCACAACAGCAGCTGATCAGAAAGAGAATTATCTGTATACGGCATTAAGGACACGCTGTGTCAGCCACAGCAAAATGTTTTAAAGCCTTTCCTGTACGGACCTCGCGGTTCAGAAACAGTTTCATCCCAAGAACTTTAAATGCAGTCAATCAATTGCTCCTTGTAGAACTGTGAGGACTTATAAGTACAAACACCTCACTGTAAACTTGCACTACAGTTATAATATCTCACAACCTGAGTCACTTTATAAAGCGCGTATTTACATATAATGACGATATCATTTTTAAAGTGAAATGCAGCAAAATATGTTTGTTATATTATACACATAAAACTTTAACTTCATTTAAATAATATGTATCTATACTAATAAAAGGCAAAGCCCTCACTCACTCACTCATCACTAATTCTCCAACTTCCTGTGTAGGTAGAAGGCTCATTCCTTACAGCTTACTTATAAAAGTTAAGCAGGTTTCATTTCGAAATTCTATGCATAATGGTCATAACAGTCGACAACGTCCGCCATGTTGAACTTTCTTATTTATGGCCCAATCTTCACGAAATTTGGTAGGCGGCTTCCCTGCGCTAACCAAAACCGGATGTATGGGCCCATCTTATTTCGGGTGGTATGATGCCACTGTCGGCCGTCATATTGAACTTTTCAACGGTCTTTGTTACCTATGGGCCCATCTTCAAGAAATTTGGTACGCGGGTTCCCAACGCTAACTGAATCCTACTTACGTACAGGTACATATATACGTCCATAGCCTGCAGCTCGGTCACCGTGTGAGGCGGCATTGGGTCCCCCATCCCAACACCTCCCACATTGTTGGCTGCCTGCCTATATAAGGCCGTCCGTCGCTCCAGTCTCTTCATTCCCTTCCTTGCTTCTCCACAGGATTCACGTCTCCCTGCTGATAACTACAGCCTTTTTATTTAATCCACGGCTTCTCCGCTGTTTTATTATTTGTTTATTACGATTATAGTTATTGTGTAGGTATTTTAGACTTACTTTACATTGTTCAGGTACCCATTTCCTTTATCGTTCCAACCGTACCCCCATTAACATGTCTATTGAGGTGATCACCATCGATCAAAGAACTGTCACTTACCGAGTGGTTTCCATGCCCAGAGATGGCGCCTGCCTTTTCCATTCTCTTTGTTACATATTGCACAGCCATATCAGGCTCACTCTTGATATCTGGAGGAACATTGTGTCTTATGTATTGAATGACTGGACAGGTTCAAGGTGTGGACTGATGACGGTACAGGAGATAATTAGACTACACAGGAGCACTAGAAGAGTGAAATGCTTAAGTCCTTCACCTATGGTTCTGCATGTGAGTTGATGGCTGCCGCTGAATTGTTCGGTTGTCGCTGTCAAGTGTACTGAAATGGCCAAATATTTTACACCTTTGGACAACCGCCAATGCCTCTTAAACATCTTAGATTGACAGGTGACGATTTCAGTAGTGGACACTTTGATGTTTATGAATGTTTAAACTCTCAAAAGCTGGATGTGAAGTTATCGATGAAACTGGTTGTATACTTACAACGCTTGACAGATGCCGAATGTCACTTCAACACAAGTCCTACAAATACTGTCGTAATTGAAACAAACCATGAAACTCAAACCGATTATGACAGCAGCAATCCAAGCTGTGAGATTTGAGACAAGATTACTGTTCACATGGCCGACTGTACGTTACATGCTCAGAGTAAGCTCAGCACACAGCTTGGTCATTTACAACCGGAGGGCCGAACTGACAATGTGGTATATAAAGAGATCCTTAACAAATAATTATTGGTATATTTTACCTCAGTTTAAAAATTTACATTTTCTTCTTAATACAAATTTTAAGGCAGTACTTTGTATTTTGCTAGTTATTAATAATTAAACACGTGAGGACACGGTGCCACAGCGCTGCTAGTTCACGTATTGTTCCTGCCTTGCGCTGTATATTTGCTGAGGCTAGCGCGACACTGGATGGTTAGACGGATAAAATAATTAAACACGTACTATGAAGATATTTCAATGTTCCTGAAAAGTTTTGAAGAATCGCTGCTCTAAGCTTACAGATGGCTTAACGTCTATTACAGAACTGATTGTGTGGCGATTGGGGATTTGGAGAAAGAAAAGTAAGGACAGGAATTTGAGGTTAGTACGTTTGAAAGAGACAGGACTGCTGCAATAAAGTATTTCATCGAAGGTCGCGCACAATCGCTGCGTCGTGTTCCTATTTTTAATAACGTGCTTTAACTCCTATCATCATGAAAACGATATCACGTATACATCTCAGTATTTTAGTTATTCAGAGAGCTGTAATATCACAAATGTAATGGATTCTGTGTCCAGTCGGAGAAAGAGAGCGAACAGAAGCACGTAATTGATTCACACACTGAGCACATTGAAGATCAAATACAAAACAAAACATTTAATGTGCTACTTTAGTTACGATGGGACTTGAGAAAGTAGTAAATGAAATGATTTTAAGATGAAGTTTGTGTTCTACTTTAATGACAAAATATTCAAAGAGGTGGACTTCTGGGAGGAGACGGGGCGGGACAGCAGGCGCGTGCACGTGTGTTAGTTTTCACGCTGACCGGGATTTACGGAGTGGAATAACGCGGAAGTTGGAGTTCGCACAGATTCCTGCATCTGGAATTTTCAGTGCGTAAGCACCTTTCGGCTTACGTCGTGTTTTAGTGCGAGTTCTACACACGCCGTTGGCGTTATACATGAGGCCCCAGCTCACCTGAAAATAAAGAAAGGTGAAGGCCTCAGTAAGGCTGGACTCTCAGGTCACCAACACATCTTGACATTGGTGTTCTTACAATACAATTTATTTTTTGTGTAGCCCAAAATCACACAAGAAGTGCCGCAATGGGCTTTAACAGAAGACTCTCTAAGAAGAAAAGAGGAAAAAAAAAAAAATGGAAGAAACCTCGGGAAAGGCAGTTCGGAGAGAGACCCCTGTCCAGATAGGTTGGGTGTGCAGTGGGGGGTCAATACAATACAATACCCAGAACAGAACAAATCCTCAATACGGTATACAAATACACATTTTAGAAGTACGGAGCAGAATTTAACAGAAGATGATATCCCATAATATGATTTGGATTTGCTTGGAGTCCTCGGCCATCAAGCTGCCATTGCACAGCTGAAACAGTCAGAACGGTTAGAAAAACCAACAGTTTTAGAAATGCCTGCTGGGGCAGAATGAGAGCAGCAACAAGCCACGGAGTTAAATAACGGGTTTAATTGGCGAGAATCAGCTTCTCATTAAAGGAACTGGTTGGAGTTTGAAATCCCAGTTTAGCTGCTCATCTGTCTTTGGCTGCCATTTAATGAAGAAAAGAATCAACTCCGAGGTCTGAATCCTTAAAAACAGGGCTACTAAAGTGAAGGGGAGGGAAAAGGAGTTAATTAGCAGTGGAAACTCCTCGCCGATTAGGAAAAGGGTTAGAATGAAAACCTGCAGCCACTGCGGCCCCCCAGGCCCGGACTTCAACACCCCTGCTTTGTAAGAATCAGAAGTATTTCATGTTAGGGTGGAGTATTTTGGGTGAGGCGATGGCTTTTAATTCAAGCAGGATGGGCACATTGTGGGAAGGCATCCACTGGTCCGAGGAGGTGTTTCTTGCTCTCCATTTATTCTTTTTTGTGCCTTTCAAAACACTCAGATCACATTACAAAGAATAAAACACAACCGATGTCAAATATGATTAAATGACCTAAAACATCCCAGAAGTATCACAAGAAATAACAAATGAAGTCTCATCACACAGGACAGAATACGTGTGTGTGAATGAGAGGAAGGTCAGTGGAGTGGCGAGGATGGCGACAGTGGATGAGCTTAAATAACTGGGATCAACAGTACAGAGGAATGGGGATTGTAGAAGAGAGTGCAGGCAGGGTGGAGTGGGTGAAGAAGAGTGTCAGGAGTGATTTGTGACAGACGGGTATCAGCAAGAGTGACAGGGAAGGTCTACAGGACGGTGGTGAGACCAGCTATGTTATATGAGCAGGAGACAGAGCTGGAGGTGGCACAGTTGATTGGCATTGGGTGTGACGAGGATGGACAGGATTAGGAATGAGGACATTAGAGGGTCAGCTCAGGTTGGGAGACAAAGTCAGAGAGGTGAGATTGTGTGGGTTTGGACCCGTCCAGAGGAGAGATGAGGGGTGTAATGAGAGAAGGGTGCTAAGGATCTGCAGTGGGTTGGCGCCCTGCCCAGGTTTGTTTCCTGCCTTGTGCCCTGTGTTGGCTCCAGCAGATCCCCGTGACCCTGTAGTTAGGATATAGCTGGTTGGATAATGGATGGATGGATAGAGCTGACAGATAAGAGGAAGGCCTAAGAGAAGGTTTAAGGATGTGGTGAGAGAAGACATGCAGGTGATGGGGGTGACAGAAGCAAGATGACGAGGACATAAAGATATGGAAGAAGATGATCCGCTGTGGCGACCCCTAATGGGAGCTGCTGAAAGAAGAAGAAGAAGGCAGCCTAGAATACAGATGGATGAATGGAAAACTGGGCTGTGACACAAAGATTACTTCTGCTGTTTGAGAATATTCATGAACCGCAGTCTAAATAAAAAACAACACAAATCTACAGCAACTGTGCTTTGTGTTAATATAAGATGAATGAGGGCGACTTCATAGGATGTTCACGGCTTGTTCCTCCTCTCTGGAGGCTGATCTCATTGTTTGAGTGTGAAATTTTTATAGAAACAAAAAATAATCAACCTTGCATTTATTTTATTTTTATTTTTTATTTGCTCATTTACAGGGTTTCTTAGCGTACAACTTGAGTTGTTAATTTCCATATCGATAACCCAGCATTTTAGTAGCTAAACGCAATGTCTTCCTGATAGTCTGAAGTATTGATTGTGCGTGTGAAAGACACAATTTAGCGTCTTCACTATAGTTTACACCTAATCTAGCTTTTTAGGCAATACACCTTTATAAATCTGTCGCCAGTTGGAAAATTCACACTACGATAAGCAAAATACAAAGCGTCTGAATGACTTCAGGCAACAGAGAAGAAAAACACAAAGCGCCCTCGGAATTTGCGTTTCTGAAAAACAGTTGTAACTGCGCTCCTCTATCGCCCTCTTGCGGCTTCTCCACGAAACTACACAGGAATTCGTCTAAAACATTGTCGGGCCAGCGGTGCGCCGCGCCGTGGAATTTTCTAGGGGCGCCGCGAAAACTTTTGTAAAATATTTAAAATTGTTTTTGAACTTTTGGTTGATTAAAAAGATAATGTTTAAAAAATATTTTAAATTGGAAAAACAGATAACGGAACACTTAACGGAAATGAAGTCTAAGAAACGCGAGAGCCTTCAAATGATCGACAAGGAAATGAGCGTCTGTCTTTCGAAAATTGATCCTCGCATCAATCTCATATGTGCTGAAAAACAATCTCAACGTTCACATTAATTAAATTTAACATTTATTCTTTGATTTCTTTATTAATAAAATGTCTTTCAGACTTGTAAAATTAACAGTTTTTATTGGCGATTGTCCATAGATTGTGTCGTCACGACTTTATTTATGGGCAGTCCCGCAGGTGTGCTGCGAAAGAAATTTTTTGGACTTCGTGCGCCGCAACTCGAAAAAGGTCGCCTTTCACTGCTTTAAAAGCATACATGGAGGGTGGCGCAAAACAGGAGGGCTGTTCAGACAATACATGAAGATTCATTACAGATGGAGAGACACGTAAACAAATAAAAATAAAAAGCTCCCTTAGAAAGGAGCGAAGTTTGTAATTTTGTGCACCAATAAATATTATTAATGTACGTGATGTGATTCTTCCTTTTTAAACATTATAACGAGTGAAAAAATTGAATGCATGCTAAAGATTTTAAGTGGATTTTTTTTTGGACCCTGGCTTGGTTACTGCCTGTGTGCATTTAACATGTTGTCATTGTGCTCGTCCCCCACGTTTTCCTTCTGCATTCTGGTGTCCTCTTACTTCTCAAAGACAAACAGTTTAGGTTGAATGCTGAATCAATATTGGTATGAATGATCTACTGGAGCTTTTGGCCTCTGAATTCTATTACAAGGCTTTAGTTGGACTGTCAACCTTTGTTCTTTTTTGGTTTACTTCGATCTCTCCATCTGTTTTTTTACACGTGCCTATCTGTGGCTGGGTTGTGAGGAAGCTGGCGCCTACCCAGCAAGCATTGTGTGCAAGGCCCCGGATAGGAACACACACACACAACGCACACTTACTAACACGCACACGGACACGATAGATAGATAGATAGATAGATAGATAGATAGATAGATAGATAGATAGATAGATAGATAGATAGATAGATAGGAAAGGCACTATTAGACAGACAGACAGACACTTTATTAATCCCAAGAGGAAATTCCTATACTCCAGCAGCAGCATACTGATAAATAACAATATTAAATTAAAGAGTGATAACAATGCAGGTAGAACAGACAATAACTTTGTATAATGTTAACGTTTACCCCCCTGGGTGGAACTGAAGAGTCACATAGTGTGAGGTCTCCTCAGTCTGTCAGTGGAGCAGGATGGTGACAGCAGTCTGTCTCTGAAGCTGCTCCTCTGTCTGGAGATGATCCTGTTCAGTAGATGCAGTGGATTCTCCATGATTGACAGGAGTCTGCTCAGCGCCCGTCGCTCTGCCACGGATGTCAAACTGTCCAGCTCCGTGCCTACTATAGAGCCTGCCTTCCTCACCAGTTTGTCCAGGCGTGAGGCGTCCCTCTTCTTTATGCTGCCTCCCCAGCACACCACCACGTAGAAGAGGGCACTCACCACAACCGTCTGGTAGAACATCTGCAGCATCTTATTGCAGATAATAAAGGACGCCAACCTTCTAATGAAGTATAGTCGGCTCTGTCCTCTCTTACACAGAGCATCAGTATTGGCAGTCCAGTCCAGTTTATCATCCAGCTGCACTCCCAGGTATTTATAGGTCTGTACCCTCTGCACAGTCACCTCTGATGATCACGGGGTCCATGAGGGGTCTGGTCCTCCTACAATCCACCACCAGCTCCTTGGTTTTGCTGGTGATCAGTTGTAGGTGCTTTGAGTCGCACCATTTAACAAAGTCCTTGATTAGCTTCCTAATGCACTTGCACACACACACACACACACACACTTGCACACTATCAGGGGTCAAGTTAGCATTGCCGTTGGTGCGATACACAAGCAGAGCAGGTTAAAGATAATGAAAGTACAAAATTTCTAAAGTCTCCAAAAAACGATAGTGAAGATGACATTACCGCAAACAAATGGAAATTATTACTCAGTGAAATAACAGACCAGCGAAAAGAGATCAAATATATTGTTCAGATTTAGGACTTGTAGATCGTCTAATTTGTGTTGCCATCAGGGGAAAACAAAAAAAAAAAAAAAAAAAAAAAAAAAAAGCAGTGTTTCTTCCCAATAAAGAGGCGTATCCAAGAGAAATAAAAGATTTGTTGTTTGGTGAAAGTGGAATCACCCAAGAGAAATCATTTCTCATTTGTATGAATGCTATTGTCAGACACAGTTCGTGTAGAGAGAAAGAAACGATATTCACTATATCGCGGGCAGTTATATACGTTGCGTTGTCACGATGTAATTCCAAACACGGAATCAAAATTCAATGCGATAGACGAAAAGGTAAAAGCAAAATGAGATCGAATATATGGACATGGGTGATATGTCAGAAGTGCGCTGTGCGAGATGAAGATCACACGGCACGACAGCAGCAGCTGATCGAGCAAAGAGGAGGTTAAAAAAAACTGAATTTGTTTCCCATTGTATCACCGTTTAAGAGGGGGTTTCGGAGGAGCGACCGCGTCTCCTTGGAGTGCATTCAGACCCCCTCTTCACATCGTGAACGGCAGAGAATTTGGGGCTTTGTTTGGTGAGCAAAAGTAATACATATATTTATACATATATATCATATATAAATGTGTATGCGTGGAAGTGTGTGTGTCTGTCTGTCCGGCCCGGTACTGCGAGGCTACTACAGCATGAAGCTCAGAGAGCTGGCAAGGCGGCCCCAAGTTAACAAGTCGGAAGAAGAAAGCAACTCTGTTGCCAAAATAAAACTGCAGAGAAAAGAGAGAAAATCTTCTGGAAACGAGACGAGAACATCAGCACAATGAAACCTCCGAAGAGAGAGACGCTCAGAGTCGTTCCTGTCAATTACCTGACATCTCTACATTTCAATTTTTGTTCAGATGATATCAATAGTTTCTAGGACCCTGGGCTTACACAGCTAGTATATATATATATATATATATATATATATATATATATATATATATATATATATATATACTGTATACACATATGATTGAAGAGTTTACTGTCAAATAATGCAAAGAGTACGCGACACGTGTTTCGCCCGAATTCTGGGCTCATCAGGCATACACACTCACTGCACCGCCTCTCGGGGAATTGTGGTGTTATGGGTCCACAGCTCGTTGAGCAAAGGCCATTTTTAAATAATCACCGCACCCGAGGCGGCTTCGTGAGGAGGGGGCGTTGTTGTAGCGAGCCGCGGGGCAGTCGTCGATGTGGGCGTTTCTCACCGTGTGCACAGGTGAGGAACTTCCCACATTCTTGATTGCTCCCGTGGCTAATGCTACAGCTGTGATGGCCCCTCACGTTTTAAAAAGAAGCGCGAGTCGGTTGAGGGAGGTGAAAAAGAAACGATCGGAGAGAAAAAGGAGACGAGGAAAGAGGACGGAAGTTACAGGGAGCGAGGAAGCAGGCGGTGCGTGAGTGTGGTGAGCGCGCGATCGAGCGCTCGTGGGCAGCTGCGAGGAAGCTGGGTGTTAGGCCGACACCCAGGCGTTTGAGTTGAGGTTGCTCCCGCTGAGTGACCAGGTAGCGGGAGTGCCTAGAGGAAAGCGACGAGCCGCAGAAGGCCATGGAAAGGCAACGGAAGTCGGGAGGCTTGGTGGTGGAGTCCCCAATGTGCGTCCTGGCTATTGGGGTAATCAAGTCTCGGGGACTGGGATGAGTGCCAGACCGAAGCCAGGGATCGGGAGGTCTCCAGTCTCGTGTGTGTTGTAGGAGGGCAGCTGCAGAGAGCGTCTTGCCTGCTGCTAAGCCCAAACGGGATAAGCAGGTGAGACGCTAACAGAAACGCTAATAAACGATGCACCGGATTTGTTGTTGTTTTTAAGACTGCTTCCTAGAGAAGATTTTAACCTCTGGTTTTAAAGGATTGTTTTTTCTTATTATTGGTTTTACCCCCACGTTCTTATATTGGATTATTTAATGAAGAACTTTTGGAGCACTGCACTTTACATGAACACTGTTTATTTTGTTGACTGTTTTAAATAAAAGCACTACTCATTTTTGCACCACCCTTTGCTCAAGTGTTTATTTGCCTCCATTGACTAGCTCACTCGGTAACATTATCGACGGTGTGGGGTTCAAGGGTTCCCAAACATCAAAGGGAGCGTGGAGCCAGAACCCACATCGTCACAGGAATCGGAACTCAGACGTCATTGTCAGAGGCAAAGCCTCTTGCGTTTCACCATGCCGTTTGGTTCGTTTATTTGACACCATGTAGATCGGGGTAGTTACACTCATTACATTCGTAGTCTGAATCACAATCGAGGTTCGATTCCCCGAGAGGCGGTGCAGTGAGTGTGTATGCCTGATGAGCCCAGAATTAGGGCGAAACACGTGTCGCGTACTCTTTGCATTATTTGACAGTAAACTCTTCAATCATATATATTATACACACACACTCACCTAAAGGATTATTAGGACCACCATACTAATACGGTGTTTGACCCCCTTTCGTCTTCAGAACTGCCTTCATTCTACGTGGCATTGATTCAACAAGGTGCTGAAAGCATTCTTTAGAAATGTTGGCCCATATTGATAGGATAGCATCTTGCAGTTGATGGAGATTTGTGGGATGCACATCCAGGGCACGAAGCTCCTGTTCCACCACATCCCAAAGATGCTCTATTGGGTTGAGATCTGGTGACTGTGGGGGCCATTTTAGTACAGTGAACTCATTGTCATGTTCAAGAAACCAATTTGAAATGATTCGAGCTTTGTGACATGGTGCATTATCCTGCTGGAAGTAGCCATCAGAGGATGGGTACATGGTGGTCATGAAGGGATGGACATGGTCAGAAACAATGCTCAGGTAGCCCGTGGCATTTAAACGATGCCCAATTGGCACTAAGGGGCCTAAAGTGTGCCAAGAAAACATCCCCACACCATTACACCACCACCACCAGCCTGCACAGTGGTAACAAGGCATGATGGATCCATGTTCTCATTCTGTTTACGCCAAATTCTGACTCTACCATTTGAATGTCTCAACAGAAATCGAGACTCATCAGACCAGGCAACATTTTTCCAGTCTTCAACTGTCCAATTTTGGTGAGCTCGTGCAAATTGTAGCCTCTTTTTCCTATTTGTAGTGGAGATGAGTGGTACCCGGTGGGGTCTTCTGCTGTTGTAGCCCATCCGCCTCAAGGTTGTGCGTGTTGTGGCTTCACAAATGCTTTGCTGCATACCTCGGTTGTAACGAGTGGTTATTTCAGTCAAAGTTGCTCTTCTATCAGCTTGAATCAGTCGGCCCATTCATTCTCCTCTGACCTCTAGCATCAACAAGGCATTTTCGCCCACAGGACTGCCGCATACTGGATGTTTTCCCTTTTCACACCATTCTTTGTAAACCCTAGAAATGGTTGTGCGTGAAAATCCCAGTAACTGAGCAGATTGTGAAATACTCAGACCGGCCCGCCTGGCACCAACAACCATGCCACGCTCCAAATTGCTTAAATCACCTTTCTTTGCCATTCTGACATTCAGTTTGGAGTTCAGGAGATTGTCTTGACCAGGACCACACCCCTAAATGCATTGAAGCAACTGCCATGTGATTGGTTGATTAGATAATTGCATTAATGAGAAATTGAACAGGTGTTCCTAATAATCCTTTAGGTGAGTGTGTGTATGTGTGTATATATATATAACACTTTATATGTATAAAACCAGAAAATTGTGTTATATTTATTTCGCATAGTTTAACAAAGCAGAGCAGAAGGATGATTGGACATCATAGAATAAATCTTTATAACTTAAATCCTGAGACTGCCGTTAATGAAGTGGCAAAGTCCCAAAGGCTCCTCGTCCTGTTGTATAAAATTATTTTATCACTGCCCAGTTTTACTTGCCACCCTGCAACTAGAGCTGGGATAATACATTAGCATCTACCGTTCAAAAGCTTACTTGTTTTGTTTTTTTTAATGGACAAAAAGATACACAGAAAAGTAGCGTTTTGAGACTAGCTGAGTAATAGTTCTGTGTCACAAGGCAATGGAGCGGAAGGCATGGTGGTCCAGGATTATTGCTGAATGTATGAAAGGGCCTGGTGATTAAGTGAGCATCAGGGATGGCTGAAAGCGGCTTTGTTTCATCTGTCACCGTAATGCTGCTGCTACAGGTGCACATTGAAAATGATGAAACAGTCACCGGCTCAGCCATCATCTTTCACAGGCGGTGATCGGCCTCACGCTCAAGCGTTCTGCCTGTCGTTCTACTTTGTGTTGCACAGCAGTAAAGCAGTCCTGCCCGTGTGCACAATAAAAACTATTAAGTAAAACAAACAAACAAAAAAAAACTTACATTTAAATTCTGTATAAAAACATTTATAGAGCAACATCTTTTGGCATAAAGTAGAAGAGCAGTGATAGGACGTCAAACTAAAAGGAGATCTCGAACATCACAAATCGCTCACGTTGTGGTATCCTAAGCGCACTCGAATCTTAAAACCTTATACCTCTCGTTATTTTGTTTCTGTAAAATTTTGAAGGCAATAACTTAAATCACATTAACACAATTGGATTCTGAAAACAATGAAAGACAAACAAAAACAGAAACACAAAAACAGCAGCATTTCTTGCAGTGCCTTCTGATGAGCAGGACTCGGTCCCACATGACTTTTCCGGCCCACATTGTCTTAGCAAGTCGGGGTCAGTCACGGTGTATTCCTGTGACTTGCAGTCGCCTAACTTGACATCTCCAGTGTGTAACTCGCCCCCCGACTACTCAAACAGGGTCGATTTTGTCTCAAGTCGTAGTGCCCACCCAAAGTTATATGGCTAGTTGTTGTCGTATCGCAGTAGAATTAAAAAAAAGGAAATTTAACTCTTTGAGGGTGGAATATTTTATCCAAAAAACTTTTCTGGAAAGCACCGGTCTCACTCATAAGTCAACGTAAAACGTCAGTTGCTATGTGCTGTGGCTGCTGTTGGCGTATGTTCAGCATCTCTGGCAGCAGTGGCAGCGTGGGGGCACCTCGATGGTCAGTAGGAATGCACGGTGGGCCAGCTGCCTGGCTGTCTTCACACAGCAGGTGGGTGACGGTGGCGGTTGCAGTGTGACACTATCTGGTTTGTACCTCTTGTCATTGTAAGTGGTGGTCCTCCCAGGCAAACGCTGCTGTAGATGCATCAGCTACACGAAAGTGTTCAGCACCACGATCAGCTGGGGACTGATGGAGATGATGTTGGTACCTCACTTTCATTTTTGATCTCCATCTTCAGATCACGTGCATCAAACTCAGAGTCCAACAAGTCAGAGTCCTATTCAACAAAATTCCGTAAAACGTTCATGGAACGTTCATATTTTGCTTTGCACATTCGCTTTGGTCTCTCGCCAGATGTCGGTGCCATTTTAGAGGTTGTATACTCTTCGCTACTCACACACGCGTAGGGAATCGAGATTAAATGTAACTTTCCTCCTAGCAAAGAGAGTTGAACTAAAACATAAGGGCGAGTTTTGTTGCGATTTCTAGCTGATTATCGTCCTCTACTCCTGAATTTTGACAAAAGTGGGGTTCTGCTCCACGCTCCCATTTGCAGTTCGGGAGCCCTTGAACTCTACACCGTCGGTAATGCAACCGATGAGCTAGACAGTGAGGCAACAACATAGCAAGGGGACGGTACAAAGTGCAAGGTGCTTTTATTAACAATCACAAATAAAAGAGGGGTTCCAAATAAATAGTGCAGGGATTCAAAAGTTCAATAAATAAATAATCCAATTAAAGCAGAAGTGAATCGTGGAGGTTAAAATCAATAGAAAAAACAATCCTGTAAAACAACAAGGTTACAACCATGCTGGAAGCTGTCCTTTTAAAAAATCCGGTGCATCCTGCTCCTACTACTGGCGGCCCCCTACTTCTCCTGTCTGGACATCTCAATACGGGAGTTGCCCTACATACAGCTGACCTTCTTGATGTCTACTTCTGCTGTCACGATTGCCTCACCGATCCTTGGCTCCGGTCGGCTCCTTCGGACAGCAATTTGGGAATTCCCCCGCGACCAAGGCTCTGACGCTGGGCACACCACGTCCCAAGTCCCGACTCCCGCTGCCTTCCGTGGCCTTAACCGGAGATTCACCCGCCTTCCGGTCACTCTCGCCCTTCGAAGCACAACTACTACTTCTCCCAGGTGTCGGCCAAACACCCAGGCTGCCTGCTCAGCGGCCGCGAACCTGCTCTCGCTCGCTTCCTGCATCCTCCTGCAACCTTCTCTTTTCTTTTTCTCTTTCCCCCTAACCGACTCACGCTTCTATATATATTGAGAGGCCATAGCAGCTGCAGCCCATTAGGAGTCTCAGGAACAATCATGGATGTGGGCAGTCCCTCACCTGTGCGCCTAGGTGAGAAATGCCCACACCGCAAATCTCCCCGAGACCCACTACAGCCACCACGTCCCCTCATTTAAGCCGCGAGCGCGGTGATCATTTATTAAAAAAAATGGCCTTTGCCGAGAGAACTTTTGACCCAGAACACCACATTCCACCCGCCATAAGACTCCAGTCGCATGGGAAGGCTCCACGCCAATGCCAACCCAGTGCAACTGGAGCTCAGGTCCACAGCTCGGCCACTCTACAGCTTCTATTTATTACGGGGATGTGGATCAGATATGGCAATTAGCAGCTCCCGGCACCAATTACGGATGTGGACGACTCCTCTTAAGTGAGGACCATCCGCATCACCCGGGAACTGCTCCTGCCACACACACCACGGCCCTCGCTAAGCCGGGAGCGCGGCGATTACTTAAATTTAAAAAGTGGCCCTGTTGACTTGAGTTGTGGGTCACCCGCTACACCACAAGGGCACATTATCCTCCTGAAAGACACCTGTTGCCATGAAGGGGTCTATGTGGTCTCTAACTATCTTTACGTAGGTGGCAAAATAACATCCACACGAATTACACGGCCCGATGTCTTCTAGCAGAACATTGTGCAGAGCATCACACTGTTTCCACTGGTGTGTCTTCTTCCTATAGTGCAACTCTACTGCCATCTTCTCATCAGAAAAATGAATCACAACAAGACCTGAAGAAAACTTGATTCATCAGACCAGGCATCCTTCTTCCATTGCTCTATGGTCCAGTTCTGCCACTCACATGCCTATTGTAGGCACTTTTGGCAATGGACAGGGGGTCAACACGGACCTGTGGCTACACAGCCCCATAGGCACCAAGCGGCAATGCATCGTGTCTTCTAACACTTTTCTCTTATGGTCTGCATTATGTTTTTGTGCTGCAGTAGCTGTGCAGTGAGATCAAACCAGAGGAGTTCCTGACATGGATCAATGAGCCTTAGATGTCCATGACCCTGTCACCAGTTGTCCTTCACTTGACCACTTTTGGTAGGTACCAACTAATGCAGTTCTGGAGCATCCCACAAGACCTTCCATTTTGGAGATGCTCTGATCCGGTTGTCTAGCCATCACAATTTTGCCCTTGTCAAAGTCGCTCAGATCCTTCTGCTTGTCATTTTTCGTGCTTCCAAACATCACCTACAGGAGCTGATTTTTCACTTGCCTAACGCCCAATTCATTACAAAGCAGTCTGTCAAGGGATGGGATGTGATTATGAAAGTTCTTCACTCCACCTTGTCAGTGATGTTAACGTTGTGGCTGATCAGGGTGTTATTTGGAGTGAATGTTCTCGTGTCTGTGTTATTGCATTGTATTGATCTGTACTGCTGAACACGCTCAATACTCACAATGTGCAACTGGAAGGAAGGAGGTACGAAAGTGTAAAGGATGATTCTACTTCTACCCTTAAAAGATCTGACTATCCATCCATCCATTATCCAACCCGCTATCTCCTAACTACAGGGTCAATCCGAGCCAACACAGGGCGCAAGGCAGGAACCAAACCCCGGGCAGGGACAGAGAAATAAAGTCATATCATTGCTTGTCTAAGCGACTGCAGGGAAAGAGTTAAACAATAAAAGCAAATATGCCGAGATTGGCAATTAATAAATCAAATTGTTGGAATGAAAATCAACAATCATAGTAGGTCTGTAATACGAGGATAATAACCACTGCTCTGCTAGTCTTTCTAATATATATGCAAATTCAACCAACGTATTTCCTACGTATTTGTCATTATTAATGTAACTGAAAAAGTGCAGAGGCCACAGTGCCGATTCCTCCAGGACCTCAATTTTAGACATCTGCCATTAAAAAAAGATACACTACAGTCTCTCTCTCTGCCTGAATCCATCATACGTTCACATTAATAATTAAACCACCTACAGGGCACCACATCAAATGTTTCATGAAATTCAAAGTAAAAAACGATCAAATGCTCAACTGCTCCTGAACACTGTGCTCTGCGTCTCATCTTCACAAAGCTAATCATCAGGCAGCTGTCTGCGAGTCCATCATTACGATCAGATCAGGACCCTTATTTAATGAATGCCAGAACAGAGAATTGGTGGGCTGGTAACACTGGAATGATAGGCTGTTCAAGACGGACCCCCACGAGGAGAGGTGGGTAGAGTAGCGTTACTTCAAAATAATACGACTCAAGTAAGAGTAAAAAAAAGTACTCAAGTACTAAGTAACTGTTTGATCATAATAAATGATTTATTTTTTTTAGAAATGTTGTAATAAGACAAATCAAAAAAGAAAAAAATGTGCAAATTCTGCTATTTCCAAATAACAAAATAAAAAAATGAGTAAAAAAAATAACATCTTTACGAAATAAAAATGCACAAATAACACAAAGTTCCAAATCTCCGTTTTTCACAACACAGCTTTTGAAGCCGATACCTCCAGATCTCCCGTACACTCACAGCATCATACTGCATATGCACTAATGTTATTTGTGCATCTTGATTTTGTAAAATGTTTTTTATTTTATTATTTGGAAATAGCAGAATTTGCACATTCTTTTATTTTTTTTTGTCTGTCTTATTACATTTCTAAAAAAGAGATAATTTATTATGATGAAACAGTTACTCAGTACTTGAGTAGTCTTTTCCCCAAATACTTGAGTCATTTTTTGGATGACTACTTTTTACTTCTACTTGAGTCGTATTACTTTGAAGTAACGCTGCTCTTACTTGAGTACAATTTTTGCCTACCCTACCCACCTCTGGTCAGAATTAAGCTGGTTTGTGCCTTTGTCTCCTCCAGGCTGGACTATTGGAATGCACTCCTCATCAGGATCCCCAGCAAGAGCCTTCAAAAGCTCCAACAAATCTAAAATAGTGCTGCAAGGATCCTAATGAGGGTGCGGAAATACGAACACATCTCACCAATCCACCGCTCACTTCACTGGCTCGCAATTCACCTCCGTATTGAATGCAAACTCTGTCTGCTCACTCACCAGTGGATCCAGGGAAATGCTCCATAATACCTTAAGGAACTTCTTATACCCCTCCTGTGTCTTCTCCGGTCCTGTTCAGCCAACATACATCGGACTTCCAATACAACTCGGAGTCCTGCCACGTGCAAAAGTTCGCTGATGACACGGCTATGGTGGGCTGCATCAGGAGTGGGCAGGAGGAGGAGGAGTACAGGAAGCTAATCAAGGACTTTGTTAAATGGTGCGACTCAAACCACTTACAACTGATCACCAGCAAAACCAAGGAGCTGGTGGTGGATTTTAGGAGGCCCAGACCCTCATGGACCCCATGATCATCAGAGGTGACTCTGCAGAGGGTACAGACCTATAAATACCTGGGAGAGCAGCTGGATGATAAACTGGACTGGACTGCCAATACTGATGCTCTGTGCAAGAGAGGACAGAGCCGACTATACTTCATTAGAAGGCTGGCGTCCTTCAACATCTGTAATAAGATGCTGCAGATGTTCTATCAGACGGTTGTGGTGAGCGCCCTCTTCTACACAGTGGTGTGCTGGGGAGGCAGCATAAAGAAGAGGGACGCCTCACGCCTGGGCAAACTGGTGAGATAGGCAGGCTCTACTGTGGGCACGGAGCTGAACAGTTTGACATCTGTGGCAGAGCGACGGGCGCTGAGCAGACTCCTGTCAATCATGGAGAATCCACAACATCCAGTGAACAGGATCATCTCCAGACAGAGGAGCAGCTTCAGTAACAGACTGCTGTCACCATCCTGCTCCACTGACAGACTGAGGAGACCCCACACTATGCGACTCTTCAGTTACACCCGGGGGGTAAACGTTAACATTATACAAAGTTATTGTCTGTTATACCTGCATTGTTATCATTCTTTAATTTAATATTGTTATTATCAGTATGCTGCTGCTGGAGTATGGGAGTTTCCCCTTGGGATTAATAAAGTATCTATCTATCTATCTATAGTGCCTTTCATATCTATCTATCTATCTGTCTTATATTACAATCCACTACAAGAAACCTCAGTTTTGCAAATACCCATCACCTTCGCCCCCCCGTGACCAAACTTCTTACAATGGGTGACTTGAGTCTTTACAGTCGCCGCTCGACGGCTCCGCAATGCTGTACCAGAGAGCCTGAGAACACAACAGATTGTGGATGGTTTTAATAAACAGTTCTAGACTTTTCTATTTAGGAAGGCATATTAACAAAATTGCCTCCAATTATTGTTTTATCGTGTTGTGTCTTTGTTTAAATTTTCTATGTAGCACTTTGAGGGTCTCCCCGTGTCTGGGTGGGTTTCCTCCCACAGTCCAAAGACTTGCAGGTCCGGTGCATTGGCGATCCTAAATTGTGTGTGTGCCCTGCGGTAGGCTGGCGCCCTGCCCAGGGTTTGTTTCCTGCCTTGCGCCCTGTGTTGGCTGGGATTGGCTGCAGCAGACCCCCGCGACCCGGTGTTAGGATATAGCAGGTTAGAAAATTTACTACAAATGTAAAGTGCCTTATAAATAAATAATAATTATTATCATTATAATCAGCCTTCCAATAATGCTTGCTGTTGACCCCTTGAACATCTGGGTCTAATGTGCCTCTACTCATACATTACCATCGAAATACAAATCCACCTTTCCAGAGTTTTCTTTAATGCTCGTCTCCTGCACATCCACTTGGAGAACAGTAGCTGCGGATGGCCATGACAGCAATGGCAGCTTTATCTCGGCTTTTATTTATTTATTTCTTGATTTCTTTGCTGTGAAGCTGCAGATGTTTTAGATGAATCCAAAGTGGGCTGCAGCTTGATGAAAATATCACTGGTACTTTTCGAGTGTTGCTTCTCCCATCCAGCTTTCTTTGAACAGCACATTTAATTTTCCAAGGCATTGAATCTTAGGCACCGTTTTTGCTGACATCTCAGAATCTTTTGTCGCCTCCTTTTTTATTTCCCACCTCCGAACTAATTATAAGTGCGCCTCACTTTTCTTCCATTTCTATTTCATTTCTTTCTTTCTTTATTTATTTTTCTATTACTTGACCAAAATGAAAGAGCAGGGGTGAGAATCAGATAGGGAGCTCCAGAAGGCTATTTATCAAGGATCTGAAAAGACAGCCCTGGTCTTCTTGAAGATCCTGCGTCAGCAGGAAAGAAAAAAAATAAAATAAAATAAATAAGAGCAGCCAGCTTTCCGCAGTACAGTTTAATTTCGTGTCAACTTTATAATCGGAGGCTGCTTTTCTCCCTAGAGACATCTTTTGAAGCACTAGGGAGCTCCATGATTAATCAAATGTAAGCAGACATTTCATCTTTCATCCAAACTAGCCCTACATTTATTTTTAATCCCTTTTCTCCTACTGTCCCAGTTTTTTTTTTTTGGGATTAAATAAAATTGTCAACACGCTCCACCAGCATACATTCCATTAACAAGGCAGGTAAGAAGAGAAATCTAATTGATTCATTCGGGATGATTAGTTCTTTTCTTTCTAGACATTCCGCTCAAATTCAGTCCAGCATAGCTCAGCATAAGGTGCGCAGCTCAGAATGGACGTCCATGTCAGGTTTAAATCACGCAAAGTCCATTTCAACTTCAAGTGTGTAGTTTTGGGTTAATTTATAGAGCTTACACTTTCCAGATAATGTGATACTTTGAGATTTGATCAAATGAATTTCACAACGCTGCCTTCTTGCTGAAAGTCCATCACATTGTACTGCAAATCCTTCTCTGGGCCTACTGAGGCATAACCACACTTGCTGTGGCTCAACAGTTTAAGGATAAAATGAAAATACATTAAATATCTATTTGTGAATTTGGCTATCCTTCATAATTATTCTTAATGATAAATCATTTTTTATTTAACACCACATGAACACAGTGGAGGATGCTGGTCTTACAGACCCTGAAAATGTCTCATATGTGGCACAAGAACCCAAACTGCACAAAGCTACGGCAGTAAGTACGCCTTCAGATTTGAACTTGTGCAGGGTGTCCAACTCCAGTCCTACTGAAGACTCGCACTACATAATTGTGATGTGCACTTGGCCCATTTGTAGGGTCCAATAGTTCAGGGTGTCCAGCTCCGGTCCTGGTGGGCCGCAGTGGCTGCAGGTTTTCATTCTAACCCTCTTCTTCATCAGTGAGCCACTTGTGCTGCCTTAGTTTTAACCGATGTGACTCAGACCCCCTTAGTTGTTTCTTTTTCCTTACTGAGCAGCTAAACAATAATGCAGGGGTCCTCAATCGCAGTCCTGGAGGGCCGCAGTGTTTTAAGCCGTTTAATTAGAATGCAATTCTTGCCAATAATTTCATTTCATGGCTTGTTAGTGCTTTACCTCTGCCATGTCAGCTCATTCTCACATCCTCGATTTTCTTTCCCTTTCTCAGGATATCATCCAAATGATTTGAAGTCTAAAATGGAGGACTAATTCTCAGTCCTTCACTTTCCTTCCAAGTATTTAATTAAAGCCAACAGGTGTAAATGGTAACACACTAAATGGAGAAATGCTGGTCTCTTTTGTTATTTGCATGCTGTTGCTAATCAGGAGCCATTAAAAACCAAGACTACTGCTGTTTAAGACTAAAATAAGCAATAAGGATTCAAAATCTTAACAAGCGAGACCACTAAAGTGAAGCAGAAACGGGTTACTTGAGCAATAAGGGCTTCTTACTAAGCAATTGGGTTTGGAGCAAAAACCTGCAGCCACTGCGGCCCTCCAGGACCGTGATTGAGGACCCCTGCAATAATGAGACAAAACAGGCCGCCACACGACTAGCAAACCTGAATATAACGAATAATTAATAATTCTTTGGATTTATATAGCGCTTTTCTCACTACTGTAAGCGTTCAGCAACTGCAGGTTAAGGGCCCAACAGAGCAGAGTCCCTTTACAGGATTCGAACCAGCAACCTTCCGATTGCCAGTGCAGACCCCTAGCCTCAATATAAAGAAAGGTGAAGGTCTTGGTCATGTTGGTCTGCTCAGGTCACCAAAACATCTTGATGGTGGGCTTAAAAAAAAACAGAAAATCAACAGTCAGTTGTGGCAGGACGAGAGTAGCAACAAGGCCTGATATTCAATAATGGCTTTAATTAACAACAAGAGTCGGCTTCTCATCAAGAAACTGGTTGGACATTCAAATTTAGCTGGTCATCCGTTGGCTCGTTTCACATTTTATTTCTGTTTGGCTGCCATAAAATGAAGAAACAAATCAATTCAGAGGACTGAAGCCTTAAAAACAGGGCTATTAAAATGAAGGGAAAAGAAGTGAATTAGCAAAATTAGGAAAAGGGTTAGAATGAAAAGCTGCAGCCACGGAGGCCCACCAGGACCGGAGTTGGACACCCCTGAACTAGTGGTCCCTACGAAGGGCCAAGTGCACAGTACAATTACGCAGTCAAGGGTCTTCAGTAAAAATGGATGTCAAATACACATTCAGAGAACTTTCGGACCTGCTGTCTTTCCCTTCTATTTGGCTTACGTCGCGTTAAAAGTGAAGATTTCTGTAGGCACATCATAAGCGATTGCTTTAGTTGTCTTTGGATGTTATTAACTGCGGTGGCTAACCGAGACACGAGAATTCGCACAGAATGACCATCATCATCATCATCAGTTGGCTGCCCATTTAGTTTTTGTCACTTTTACCAGTTAGGATATGGCCAGGTCAGGGAAGCCAAAGGCAGATAATTCGCAATATACCTGAAATTCAGAAAGGAAGCACATGAAATGACTTTTTAATTATAATAAAAAGCTTTTTTTCAGCAAATAGCACCATTATGTAGATTTTTATCATTAAAAGGTAGCTGGATGGAAACCAGCAGCCCATAGCAAGATTCACAAAGACGTTTTTCATTTTATTGCTTAAAAATGTGCATTTTCAGATTTCTATCAAAGAAAAACAGTAGGCAACACTTAAGTCTTAAATCGATCCTACAATTCCTCCCACTTTGAAGTGCACCTCAGGTTTGTTACTTCACCTTTCACCTCTTTGGATGGCTGCTGCTTTTTGTCATCACTCTGACATCCCATCTGTGTTCATAGTCTTGGGCTTTATCTTCTTCTCACTTTCGTCATCTTAGTAGTGCCACGTCGTACTTCATTGATGGACACACATGATGAAGGTTCACTACTCAAACACCAAATTTCCAAGTCTTTTTATACTGTGGATATTATGTCCATTTTAGAACATTACAACATCAGAACCCTCTAGACGAGAACAGGCCATTCAGCCCAACAAAGCTCGCCAGTCCTGTCCACTTATTTCTTCCAAGAAAACATCGTCAAGTTTTGAAAGTCCCTAAAGTCCTCCTGTCCACCACAATACCTGGTCTCTTATTCCAAGTATCTGAGGTTCTTTGTGTAAAGAAAAACTTCCTAATGTTTGTGTGAAATTTCCCCTTCACAAGTTTCCAGCTGTGCCCCCGTGTTCTTGATGAACTCATTTTAAAGTTAGTCTTGATTCACTGGACTGATTCCCTTCATAATTTTAAACACTTCACTCATGTCACTCATTGATCTTTTTCTTAAACTCTAAAGCCTCAGCTCTTTTAATCTTTCCTCCTAACTCATCCCCTGTAGCCCTGAATCAGCCTAGTTGGTCTTCTCTGGAATTTCTCCTGTGCTGTTATGTCCTTTTTCTAGCCTGGAGATCCAAACTGCACACAGGACTCAAGATGAGGCCTCACCAGTGTGTTATAAAGCTTGAGCAGAACCTCCTGTGACTTGTACTCCACACATCAAGGCGCTATATAACCTGAAATTCTGTTAGCCTTCTTAATGGCTTCTGAACACTGTCTGGAAGTCGATAGCTGAGAGTCCACTACGACTCCTAAATCCTTCTCATTGTGCGGACTCTCGATTTTCAGACCTCCCATTGTGTATTCAGACCTAACAAGATGAGGCCTCACCAGTGTGTTATAAAGCACTAATAGGACTTGTACTCCACACATCAGGTCTCCTCTTCATCTCCTTTTCCTCACATTTTGTCTTCCTACGTGTCGTACATTACATTTACTGACATTCAATTTCATCCCCTGTAGCCCCGAATCAGCCTAGTTGCTCTTCTCTGGATCTTCTCTTGTGCTGTTATGTCATTTTTGTAGCCTGGAGACCGAACCTGCACCCAGGACTCCAGATGAGGCCTCACCAGTGTGTTATAAAGCCTGAGCAGAACCTCCTGGGACTTGTACTCCACACATCAAGGCGCTATATATAATCTGACATTCTGTTAGCCTTCTTAATGGCTTCTATATAATATTAGGAAGTCGATAGCTGAGAGTCCACTGCGACTCTTAAATCCTTCACATAAGGTGGACTCTCGATTTTCAGACCCCCACTGCCTATTCAAACCTCACATTTTTATTTCCTATGTGTAATTCTTTACATTTACTGACATTAAATTTCATCTGCCCCAAATCTGCCAAAGCCTGTCTGCTTCTGTCTCCTTCTGTGATGATATAACAGATTCCAAATTATCTGCTAATCCACCTATCTTGGTATCATCTGCAAACTTCACCACCTTGTTACTTATATTCCTATCTAAATCATTTATAAATGTTAAGAATAGCAGCGGCCCCAACACTGACCCCTGCTGGTCACCACTCTTAACGTCACCCAATTCTGATGAGGTCCCTCGCACCGTCACCCTCTGCTTCCTGTGCCTGAGCCAATTCTGCACCCATGTAAAAACATCACCCTAAACTGCCACTTCTTTTAGTTTGATGCCCACCCTCTCATGTGGCACCTTATCAAATGCTTTCTGAAAGTCCACATCAATAATCTCATCTGCTCCACTCTGATCGTATCCTTTTGTTGCCTCCTCATAGAATTCCGGCCTGTTAGTAAAACACGACCTCCCTCTTCTGACCCCTCAGTGACTGTCCAGTTAAACTCCTTTCCTTGCCAGGTGTTGCTCAATCTTATCCTTAATAATTCTTTCCATTAATTTTCCTGAGATGCATGTTAAGCTCACTGGCCTATAGTTGCTTGGATCTGCCCTGCCACCCTTTTTATATAATTTGTCTTATCAGTACATGTAATGTGCATCCCTGAAACCACACAATAGCACTTGGCACATTTTTATAATATGCGACAGAGGAATACTATTCTGATTTTAAAGAGCTCATTCTATGGCCACTGCTTAATTCTTTGACGCACCCTAAGAGCTAAGACAGCTAAAACAAAACCCCTTACTCACCAATCACCATCTTTACTGGACAACTTCATGGTCAACAGTCCACAAATAAATGTTACGAGTCCTCAGCCTCATTTATGATCAGAGACTGAAATCCCCAAAACGTACACCAAACACTATTTAATTAGTCTGTATGCAGACAATGTTGCTAATGCCGACGTTCTCCCCTGTCTGAAGGCGGACACGTAACATTGATTGTAATAAATCGAGGCAGGCTGAATCTTACACTGAAAAATGATACACATTTATGACAATTCAGCTCCAACTTTCTGTCATAATTCAGTGCATGTCTAATTTTTGCCCGATATGCTGGAGTCTCAAACCCACATATGGACACTCCGTCAACACGGAGTGGCATCTCAAACCTTTCAATAGACCGCATTCCCAAAATACTTTGGCGAATCCCAACGCACTTCTGAGAGGTTCCACTTTGTCCTAAAAAGCACAACATTATTGTAATGCGCGTACGTCTTTCTCTTAGAATTTTAACCTGTAAGAAAAAAAGAGAAAGTGTGGTCATAGAGTACAGTATGCAGTTGGCTTCAGCAATATGAGAAGTTTCTTTATTTGAGACAGTTGACTCTCAGGTCTAATTGGTTTAATCTGAAACAAGATGTAACCAAAAAGAATGAGCTATTATACTACACCAACTGTGCAACTCCTATCTTCATTCATCCATTCTTGTCATCTATGCTTCCAGTGAAAGGTTACTAGCAAGCTATGTATAAAGCTTCCATTTTCAAAATGGGGCAAAACTTCAACATACAGTGAATTCAGAAAGCATTCAGAAATATTCATATGTTGCACTCTTATGCTAAGATCATCCATCAGTTATCCAACCTGCTATATCCTAACTGGGGGCTGCTGGACCCAATCCCAGCCAACATAGGGCGCAAGGCAGGAACAAACCCCAGGCAGGGCACCCACACACCAGGGACAATTTAGGATCGCCAATCCACCTAACCTGCATGTCTGTGGACTGTGGGAGGAAACCCGCGCAGACACAACAACATTTATTTCTATAGCACATTTTCATACAAACAGTAGCTCAAAGTGCTTTACATAATAAAAAATAGAAAAATAAAAGACACAATAAGAAAACAAAATAAGTCATCATTAATTAACATAGAATAAGTAAGGTCCAATGGCCAGGGGGGACAGAAAAAACAAAAAAACAAACTCCAGACGGCTGGAGAAAAAAATAAAATCTGTAGGGATTCCAGACCATGAGACCACCCAGTCCCCTCTGGACATTCTACCTAACATAAATGAAACAGTCGTCTTTGGATTTACTTCTGCCTTTTAATCCATCCATCATTGTTGGAGCATCATGAAGCTTTGAGTAGGTGGGCACCTGATAAGTACAGCTGTGTGTCGTCAGCATAGCTGTGGTAGCTCACGTTGTGCCCTGAGATAATCTGACCTAACGGAAGCATGTAAATCGAAAAGAGCAGCGGACCCAGGATAGAGCCTTGTGGACCACCATATCGGATATCATGTGTCTGTGAGATGTGATTACCACAACTAACAAAGAATTTTCTCCCTGTCAGGTAGGATTCAAACCAATTTAAGACCCTGCCAGAGAGGCCCACCCATTGACTAAGGTGATTTCTAAGAATGTTGTGATCAATGGTGTCAAATGCAGCACTCAGATCTAAGAGGATGAGAACAGATAAATGGCCTCTGTCTGCATTTAAGTCATTGACTACTTTAAGGAGTGCAGTTTCTGTGCTGTGATTTGTTCTAAAACCCGACTGAAATTTATCAAGAATAGCAGGTTTATTGAGGTGATCATTTAACTGCATAATGGCTGCCTTCTCTAGAACTTTACTTAAGAATGGTAAAGAAAGGGGAGAACACACAAACTCCACGCAGGGAGGACCCGATAAGCGAACCTGGGTCTCCTAACTGCGAGGCAGCAGTGCTACTCACTGCGCCAGCGTGCCGCCCATGCTAAGATCATTTAAAAGTAATTTTTACCCCACATCAAGCAGCACTCAATACCCCAGAATGACAACACAAAAACAGGACTTTAGCAATTCTTTGCAAATTTATTAAAAACTGAATTCTCATATTCAGACCCTTTACTCCATACTCACTTGAATCACCCTTGGCAGCGATGACCCAACCCGACAGGCTCTGCACACCAGGATTTGTAGATTTTCTGCCCTTCTTCTCTGTAGAAGTTCTCAAGCTGTCAGTTTGGATTGAAAACCAATGGAAGTCGGCTCGTTTTCAGGTCTTTTCAAAGATGTTTGATTGGACTCAAGTTTGGGATCTGGCTGGACAAGTCAAGGACACTGACAAAATTGTCCCTAAGTCACTCGTGTCCTTTGTCTTTGCTTTCTGCTTAGGGTCATCATCCTGTTGGCGGGCGAACCCTCAACCACACTGGTTTCCTCCCGATGCTTACCTTGCTTTCATCAGACCAAAGAAGCTTGTTTCTCACATTCTGCGAGTCCTTCAGGTGACCTTTTTTGTTTTTCAATTTGTGTCTTTTAGTGAGGAGAGGCTGCTTTCTGGCCACTCAGTTACAAACTCCAGATCAGTGGACTACTCAAGTGATGGTTTTCCTTCTGGAAGTCTTATCACATCTGCACTCAAGCAATCTGGAAGTCTGTCAGAGTGACCATCAGGTTCTTGGTCACCTCTCTTACCCTGGTCCTTCTATCACAATTGCTCAGTTCGGTAGAGAGGCTGGATCTAGGAAGCATCCTGGCTGTTTTAAACCTCTTCCATTTAAAAATTATAAAGTCAGCTGAGCTTTTGGGAACCTTTAATGCTGTGGAAATGTTTGTGGGGTTTTTTTTCCATCTTTCCCCAGATCTGTGCCTCGACACAATCTTGTCTCTTTAGCTCTTCAAACTTCATGGCTTGGTTTGTGTCAACTGTAGGACTATATATCTATAGGGTGGTCCAGATCTAATTATGCAATTTTCATTACGCTATAACTTAAGTTGATTACATAGAAAATCACCCGAAAAATTCCAGACCATCAAGAAGTGTGTGAACTGACGACATGAAGAATCGTCTTCGCACCGAACTGGAATCATCCCCGCATAAATCAAAGTCATCCAGATGATCTGGATCTGCATAATTAGATCTGGAGCACCCTGTATAAGGTAAGGTAATGCACGCAGCCAATAATGGTTAAGAAACACTCATCAGTTTCATCAGGTCCCACTAAGGATGCTGTTAAAGAAGCTTGGAATGACCTCCAAAATGCTCCATGGATTCAGAAGACCATGCAGAACCATTTCGCAAACACACAAACACCAATAAAGCATAGATGAATCAAGAAGTGTGTGAACTGATGACATGAAGAATCGTCTTCGCACCGAACTGGAATCGTCCCCACATAAATCAAAGTCATTCAGACGATCTGGACCACCCTGTATTAACGAGTGTGTGCCCTAATCACGTCCAGCCTATTGATCTGAACACAGGTGGACCCCAGACGAGATTCAGAAACATGCCAATGATGATCAATAAATATGGTGCCTGAGCCGTATTTCCAGTGTCACAGGAAAGGGTCTTAATACTTGTGTCAATGTGATTTCTCGTTTTTTGCCAACAATTATAAAATTACTTTGGCTTTGTCATTCTGGATTTTGAGAATAATTTGAATAATTTTAGTTCAAGGCTAAAACAACAAGTGAAGGGGTCTGAACTCTTTCTAAAACCACTGCATTATAAATACAAGTACTCAAATTGATTCCTGGCACAGGCAATTAAAAAGGCATGGTCACACTCAAAATAAAATCCATCTATAAAATACAAAGCACCAAAGTCATCTCTGCCAAAAACAAATATCCTCACAGCAGTCCAGCTAATTCAGTAATCCTACTCCTCCATCCTCCTTAAATTGTCACTTTTCCTTTAATCAGAAAGTTCCAGCACTGGCTGAACCGAGAAAAAGGTCTCGAAGTAAATAACACACATTGTCATTTATTTCCTATTTAATAGAATCAAGAAAACAATTCTCACCAGCGTATCATTCAAGGAAGTACAGCAGTAATTTGTTTGAGACTAACGCTTCACATTTCAGAAGAAAAAAAAGCCAAAAGCAAAATCTGTTAGCTGGAAAAAAAGCAGCAAACAGCCCATATCTGAGCCCCATGCCAACAGCAGCAGGCTGAAGCGAAAAGAAATCCTCATACTTGTCAGGTTCTGCTTAATCAACTTTCACTAAGAAGCCTCGCTTTTATTTTATTCAGAAAAGCTGCATAAAAACGAGTCCACAGTGCTGTATTTACTGAGGGCATGACACAGGGAAATCGCATGAACTGCAGGTTTCCTTGTAAAGTCTAACATGCATACTGTATGCATAGGGAGGTCCAGATCTAATTATGCAACCTTTAATGCAATGCAGGAAAACAATACAAGACAAGAGTTGCTGTTCGACTGACAACCGTCTCCCTGCCATTGTGGAACGCAGGGCAGCTGCTGCCATCTAGCGGCTTCTAAAAGAATTCTTTGTGAATTCTCTATGTAATAAACTTAACAAGTTATAGCATAATGAAATTGCATATTTAGATCTGGACCACCCTGTATATAATGATTGGGGTTTCATTTGCCATCAGTTGTCTGCATGATGCCAAGGATGTCGCTTAGTTTGACAGTGTTCCCAATTTTTCGATTGTGACGTGGAGAACAACCCAAAGATAACCCATCAATGAAACAGAATGGAGTTAAAATGTGACCCACAAGACGGAACATACTATTAATTCATTAGGACACTGTTCCTCTTTGCCAAAACCTTTTATCATCTGGGGCCTCATGCATAACGCCGTGCGTAGAGCTCGCACTATAACATGGCGTGCGGACAAAAGCGGAAATGTGGTTACGCACAAAAACATCCAGATGCATAAATCTGTGCGAACGCCAACTTCCACGTTCTTCCGCTCCATAAATCCCGGTCAGTGTGAAAAGTAACACACGTGCACGCGCCTGCTGTCCCGCCCCAACTCCTCCCAGAATTACGCCTCTTTGAATATGCAAATCAATATAAATAGCCTTTAAGCTCAGCGTTTTGTGAAACGGCAATGGCAAAAGCACGGGGGTAAAAAAACAGAAGAAGTTCAGTGAATACCAAGTGGAGGCAAAGAAAAACGTACTATTTGTTGGTTTAAGCAGTGGGATAAACAAGAAAAGGAAGCTGATCGAGTGACACAGCATGTCAGAGAAACTCAAAAGCTCAAGTTCACAAAGTCGCACTGTGCCTGAAATAAAAAAGAAGTTGTCAGATATCAAAGTCGCCGTGAAAAGCTGAGTCATAGCTCACCGTCTGAGTGTCATATAAAAGCTTATTAGAGTACAGAGGAAAAAAAAAAGGCACACAGTGGGGAAAAAAGCATGAAATGTCAACTTTAATCTCAAAATTTCCACTTTAATCACGTAGTTTATTTTGTCATTAAAGTAGAACATCATAAACTTCATCTTAAAATCGTTTAATTTACTAGTTTCTCAAATCACATCGTAATTAAAGTAGCACGTTAAACGCTTTGTTTTGTATTTGATCTTCTATGTGCTGTGTGTGTGAATCACTACGTGCTTCCGGGCTTCGTCTTCCTCCAACAGGACACAGAATCCATTACATTTGTGATATTACAGCTCTCTGAATAACTAAAATACTGAGATGTATACGTGATATCATTTTCATGATGATAGGAGTTAAAGCACGTTATTAAACATAGGAACATGGCGGCGCAGTGATTGTGCGCGACCTTCGATGAAATTATTGCAGCAGCACTGTCTCTTTCAAACATACTGACCTCCAAATTCCTGTCCTTACTTTTCTTTCTCCAAATACCCAATCGCCACACAATCAGCTCTGTAATAAACGTTAAGCCATCTGTAAGCTTAGAACGGCGATTCTTCAAAACTTTTAAAGAACATTGAAATATCTTTGTAGTACGTGTTTAATTATTCTATCCTTCCAGTGTCCACCAGTCCCAGCAAGCATACAGTGCGAGGCAGGAACAATCCATGAGCGGAGCACCAGATCCTTGCTAGCGCAGCGACACCATGTCCTTACACGTTTAATTATTAAGAATATTTATTTAAATGAAGTTACAGTTTTATCTGTATAATATAAAAATAAAAATTTTTGCTGCATTTCATCTTAAATGATATCGTCATCATATGTAAATATGCGCTTTATAAAGTGGCTCAGGTTGTGTAATATTATAACTGAAGTGCAAGTTTACAGTGAGGTGATTGTACTTATAAGTACCAACTGTTCTACGAGGAGCACTTGATGGATTGATGGAGTGCGTTTAGAGTTCTTGGGATGAAACTCTTTCTGAACTGCGAGGTCCGTACAGGAAAGGCTCTGAAGCATTCGTCACATGAGAGCAGTTCAAATAGGCAGCATGGCTGAGATAGCGTGTGCTTGATGCCGAATAACCGATAATTCTCTTTCTGTTCAGCTGCTCCGAGTGGTGCAGTGAGAGTCATATGGAAAAAGATGATCCGCTGTGGCAACTCCTAACAGGAGCAACTGAAAGAAGAAGAAGGTGTAGCGAGAGTAACAACGCTAAAGCAGCTATGGTATTTAGAATAGTTTGGCCATTCCCTGGACCATTATATTGTTACAAGTTAATTACAATCAGATGCATTAAACCAATAAGCGGTTAATTTCAGTGTATTTATAAAGCCGCGTCAGGGATGTGGATCTAAATAAGAAAGATAAACCACACTGGAACAGTAGCACTGCTTTGATGCTGGGTGCCGCCAGCCTGCAAAACCGAGTCGAAAACTTGCGTACGCCAGGGTATGAGCTACCGTGAAAATGTGCGTGGCTTTACGCCAAGTTTAGGTTTTCTACATCGCGATTTGAATGTGGAAACAGGCTCACGCAACATTTTTGAGCATACGCACCGTTTATACACAAGGCCACATGTCTTCTTTTTATCTCAACCTCAGTGTTTAGTGTTCACCATGTTTAAGTTGGAATTACAGAACTAGAGATTGTATAAACAGTTGGTAATTGAACCGAAACCAGACACCTAAACATTGAATTACTTATTCTTATGCATACAATAGAACCTCTTTGGAGGTTAAAGCAAACCGATTTTGTGAATATTGTGATTTGGACGATTACTTTAATTAGTAGTGGAGTAGTATAGCCAAAAACCCGTATCACGTTAAAATTAAAAACATGTCACAGTTTAAGTAGATGCCACTATGAGCGTGTTTGCTTATACGTTTTTCAGACAGAATTTTTAATCGTACACACAGACACACCTCTTTATCCATCTAAACAGTTGTTAATGTTTTTCTATTAGAATAGATTTGATAGCAGATATTTGCCTCTTCAGCTGCTGAGCAAACACAGGACAGACGACGCATGGATTGTTTCCTTTCCTCCTTCCCAATTTAAAATCGGTGGCTTGAAACATACATACCTTGTCAACTCGGCTTAATCTAACGCAGACTTGCAGGGGGTCGAACGCTAACGCCGACTCACCAACCAGGCTGAACTGCACGTCACTCTGGACAATATTCTTAGAAGGGTTTGTTAACACTCAGTTCACATGCAAATCCACACACAAAGATACTACCCATAAGACTCGAATACACAGACATAATCGCATTTCACCTTTTTCTTTTGCATGCACAGATTTGCACGTTTTGTGACATGATGCGTTTTGAATTTTAATTGCCAGGTTTGTAAGTTTCCTACTCATTCGTTTTCTTCTTCTTTGAAATTTTATACATATTTTAAAAATTAAATCAGATCATACAATAGAACAGACATTTCCAAACTAGGCACCACGCCACACCTTGAGGAGTGTCAGTAATGCTCCAATTTGTTTCCATTTTTTTTTTTTTTAATTTCAACTTCTAGTTTCAACACAGATTAAACAAACCTGTGGTATGTCTGTCAAAGATGCAAAAAAAAAAAATAAGAAATAAGATTTCAATCTTCCTATTAGAAATAAGTACAGATTAACATTCCATATACATTTGTCCTCTAGTTTTTTTTTTAGTATGTTATTAATGTATTTTACTTTTACTTTGCAATAGATGTATGAAACACAGCATGCTTATGACTCACACACAGTTTAAAATAAGTAGGGGAAAAATTACAGCATTCAAACGAATGAGACATTTGACAACACAGCCCTTCACAAAACAGGAATCTCTGTGCACACAAAGCGATCGCAAAATGGGATACAATTATTTTCACTTCTTCATGCAAGGAAAAACTATAGATATGGTACAAGGGTCCAGAACCTAGTAACGAAGCTATAACGGCATAGGAGACCCTCAAACCTAAGCTTGATATCTTTACGCATTTATAAAGTGAAGAGATATTGGTGTGCTTCTCTGAACTGAATGACTGCTCTCAGAACCCGGATTGCTTTCTTCTGCAGCATTTTTTTCCAAGTGCGTTTTCTTGGCAATCCATATAAATGGTGGCTCTGAGGCTAAGGATCTGTGCTGGTATCCAGAAGGTTGCCGGTTCGAATCCCCGTCACTGCCAAAGGAGATCCTACTCTGCTGGGCCCTTAACCTGTAATTGCTCTGTACAATGGCTGACCCTAAGGGG
This sequence comes from Polypterus senegalus, assembly GCF_016835505.1. Taxonomy (NCBI): domain Eukaryota; kingdom Metazoa; phylum Chordata; class Cladistia; order Polypteriformes; family Polypteridae; genus Polypterus; species Polypterus senegalus. Next base: position 155,819,931 of record NC_053165.1, read on the forward strand.
TATGCGAAAACTAACAAATTCCTAATACAAGAAATTGTATAAGGCGAAATAAAAGAAAAAAATAAAATAAATGTGAAAACACAATTGGCAACTTTGACTGCTGTACTGTACGTCAGTTCCTCTACTTAAACACAACCCTTCATTTGCACACACAGTATATATGGCTAAACTACAAAGAAAAGCACATAGTGTTACAAGGATGCCAAAAACATCTCTCCTTTTCATTTTAAACCACATTATTGTTTAATATTGTTACGGCTAAAAATAAATCAAGTAGTAAAAATGATTTAATGTACAGTGCATTATTAGCAAAACAGTAATTTCTCCGTCAAAGACAGAACAAAAAACTTGTTACAACTTGAATAATAATTACTCTTATTTTGTACAAACAGAGGTGAGCAGAACTTAAGATATCAGCTAATTTTCATTAACAAAAAAACAAAAAAAAAATAAAACACACACACCAAGTGAAAACACACAGTAGGGTACCTGGAATGAGAAATCAAGAGGAACATCTAAAATCTAAAAAGGGTTTGTGAAAACTGTGAACGTTCTGCGCACCTCTAGTTATGACGTGGACACTGCTGCCTCAGCTAAAGCTAGAAAGACAAAAGTGTTGAACAGGACTGAGGGTGGCAGACAAACAAAATGTACCAACAACCTTTGGATTTGTATTCAACTGATATGAATTTCTTCTCATGTATTTATTTTTTTTTCAAATGACATTTAACAAGACATCTCTAAAATTGAAAACATCATATCCAACAGGAAGATAACGTGAAAGGTGTGTCAATAAAATTAGTAGAACCTAAAAGCAAATTAAAATGTCTAAACTGCGTGTGGAAGTATGCAATGTATGGTGTAGATTTCATTTACATATTTCCATTTTTGGTTTGGGCTGCCATGATGTGTTTGGAAATTTAATTTTGGGTTCTAATCGTTATGTGTGTGTATTACACAAAATAAATTCACCATCAGTAATAACAGAAAGTAGATCCTTTTGTTCTCATTCTGCACTTGTATATTAAACAGACCTTTGCTTATCAATGCTATTTTCCCCTATTGCCTAAATAATTAAAACGAAATATATTTTTTGTAAATATCCCATGCTCATATTATTAAAGAAACAAATAAAAAAAGAAACAGAACAGTAACTTGCCTGCTAGAAGAGGCCGCCATATCTAACACACAAATAATTTTTGACAAAATGTGTTAAACAAATGCAAACAAACTCAGATTTCCTTGAATTACTGAGGCAACTTTGGCAAAGTATTTCCATTCTTCATTTCTTTTCCTACATCTTTCACGCATATATTCATGGAAAAAGGCAGAACCGAGAGCAGTGTTGCTTCGGAGAGACGGATGTTAACGTCCCTAAAGTGGCTTATGGGGTCAGTAGAGGTTTATGGGAGGTGAGAGGGCAGGCACCATTGTCCAAAAAAAAACCTGCTGATAAGGACTCGCTCTATTCTGGACCACGATAATAAAACTGAGAAGGAGTCCTGAATGTGGTGCAGAAAAAGGTACAAAATCTCAGATCTCACAGGAAACAAGCAATATCTTAATAAGGGTTTGAAGCAGCTAGGTATGAGCATTCATAGCCTGTCTGTAAATGATAAAGCCTTGTCTTACAACTCAACATTAGCTTCATTCAGCTTAGACCATTTACGTTGACAGCAATGAGAACAGATCTTGCAGTCTTCAAGCTTGCATACTTAACCATTAGGCCGTTATGCCTAACCGGACTTTTAATTTTTTTTTTCCCTCCCAGCTTTAATGATTCAGATTGTAAAACAGGACATCCAGAGAAGTAGAGAAGCGCTTTGGCCAGTTTAGGACTGAGAATTCCTGTAGATGAAAGTAAAAAACAGAATCTGTGCAATGCTTTTCGATACCTTAGTGACGAGCATTGCTCATGTCTTTATGGTGTAACTGCTATAAACGGCTAAACAGCTCTACTAATAAATAATCGGGTGCATTTTTTGTTTTGCTTTCTTGCAATTCAATGCTGTAGGTCAGGGGTCCTCAATCACAGTCCTGGAGAGCCGCAGTGGCTGCAGGTTTTTGCTCCAACCCAGTTGCTTAATAAAAAGCACTTATTGCTAAAGTAACACTTCTGCTTCACTTTAGTGATTTTGAGCCCTTAATTTGGTCTTAAACAGCTATTTGAATTGCTCCTTATTATCAATAACATGCAAATGACAAGAGAGAGCAGCATTTCTCCATTTAGCTTATTTCCATTTACACCCGTGTGTATTTATCTGCACTATTGGGTTTAATTAAATACTTGGAAGAAAAATGAAGAGAAAAAAGTGAAGGACTGAGAATTACTCGTCCATTTTAGCCTTCAAATCATTTGCATGATAGAAAGGGAAAGAAAATCTCGGATATGAGAATGACCTGACATAGCAGAGTTAATTTCATTTCATAGCTTGTTAGTGCTTTAGTGGCAAGAATTGCTTTCTAATTAAGCAACCAGGTCAGAACAAAAACCTGCAGCCACTGCGGCTCTCCAGGACTGGGATTGAGGACTAGGGCTGTTCGATATAACGATATATATCGGATGACAATATGAAAACGTCTATTGCTGCACATTACGCTATCGTTTGTTTCGTGGTGTCGCAAAATAAACTGTTTACGGCAATATTTTTTTCATTGTTTTGATGGCCACCACGTGGATGCAGACACACTAGCATGGCTGATGAAGACGAGGCAACACCAGGAAGCTCCACACAGAAGGACCTTGTTCCTAAGCGAGGGCTACCTCTGTAGTATGGAGATGGTTTTGGATTTGAAGAGTCTGACACGGACCAGAAAACGGTACTGTGCAAATTATGCTGCAAACCGATCGCTACCACAGACTCCAACACGACAAACCTCTTCTACCACCTCCGCAAAAAGCACGTGAGCGAGCATGCAGAGAGTTTACAACTGAGAGGCAGGCCACGTAGGATATTACAGTTGTAAAGGTACTATTTAAACGAGCATGTTAAAAGCTTGGAAGATTAATTGCTACCAAAACAATTTGCTTAAGGCATAATTTTCCCCACAGCGTTTGCTGTCAGCGTTAATCTTGTTAAAATTACGTTTACGCCACAACTGCATTAACACGGCAAATCTCCGTTAACGAGTTACCGCGGATCGCCCCGTGCTTGGGGCTGGATGGCATCAACAGGTTAGCGCCGTCCAGTCCCACGCACGGGCGATCAGCTGTAACTCATTAACGGAGATTTGCCACACTCGATGTGCAAATTAACATTTTACTAGAATGTAGCCAAAAAATATATTTAATATTATATATTTAATATATTTTTGTCGTAAGCCTTATTGCTGCTACAGTTTGAAGTACAATTTTTACATTTGGTTTTGACAGTTAATGTTAGACTTGTATTTATTTTGTTTAAAGGGTTTATTGGCCTTATATAGTTTAGTTGTTAGTGCTTTGATCCTTTTATATTTAATATATGTTGTGAGAGTTATTGCTGCTACAGTTCACATTTTGTTTATGTCAGGCATTTTATATAGCAGTATTTTATATTGGGCCTTTAGTAATTTGTTTGTGAAAAGTCTTTTATATTTGATACATTAACATTTTATGTTTACATTCTAAGTCAAACATTTGCTCAAATGTTCTAAATAAAAGAACAGAAATAATTACAAGTTGAGTACTTCTCATTTTTGATTTTTTTAATTTAAATGAAAAAAAAAGGAGTGGTGATTATATAAACTATTCACTGAATACAAAGAAAATGTACTATATCGCGATATCGGGATATGAAATGAAATATCGGGATATAAGATTTTGGTCATATCGCACAGCCCTATTGAGGACCCCTGCTGTAGGCCATGCAGATCTCTGCATGTATGGCCCAGATAATGGCATCATCTTCCAGCAAAGTCGTCAATCACACTTCTTTAAATTCAAAGCATTCTTCAGGTACGAGTTGTGTTACATGGAGGAAACAAAGATTGTTAATAATTGATATCCAGCTGAGGCACAGTCTTAATGTAAACTGCAAAATACCTTAAAAAAATCCCCTGTTAGAATCTGTAGGCTTCAAAAAATTAAACACAAGGAGAAAGGAACCATTGCAATACATGTTTCATATGCTATTTTAATTACATTGACTTCACTTAAACCTCAAATAAAAAAAAAAACAAACAAAAAAAAAACATCATAGGCCCCAAAAATTCAAATTTGAAAAAGTATTCCGTTTACTTTTGTTTTAACAATTCAGACTTTGCACCGGGCACAACACACATGATTATGCTGCATCTCTCCAGGCCTTATTCTCAAGTCTGCCACATTACAAAAACGAGGCCAATCGGGTTAATTACTTTCTCAAATTGCAAGTCTGGCCAGTAATTGACCACCAGCCAGAACTGCAAAACATGGAACTCAAACCCCGCCCAATCCCCGCCCCCCCCAACCTCTTTGTTTGTTTGTTTGTTTGTTTTAAGGAAGACTTTACAGCAGCAAATGTCCATTTCTGTCAATACCAACTGGACCACAGCAGCTCTGCCACACAGTAGATCATATTTTGTATAGGTGACAGAAAAAAACAACTATATATCTTTTCCTCCATATAAAAGGAATATTGTAGGTAGCAAGAAAAAAAGAATTACTCCATCCAAATCATAGGTAGTGCTGCCAGGCTAAATTTTAAGGATTAAGAGCAATCACACACAGGAACAAAAATCTCAGAATTATCTCTAGCCTAATATCTGTGTAGGCAGCGCACTAAATCAAAAAAAAAAAAGATACACAATTAAATTTTAATTTAATCCTGTAGTACAAGTAGACAAAAATATTACTACAGCTTGGTAATATATTACAGGTACAGTTTTATTATTATTATTTTTTTTTTTATCAAAAGCATTTCTTGTTTTATCTGTACCATCTCTTTTTCGGTACCCTTTCTCCATCACTTTCACAAGCAACACAAAAAGTTTTTCCAAAGAAAGGCACAAGTAGAACAAAAAAAAAACAAAAGACAATTCAATCCTCGATTTAAATGAAAGCAGAGAGACCCCCCGACCAGGAGGTGAGTTATGCCAGTGTTTTGTACGCCACCCAAATTCCCTTCCACTCAAACTGGCAGCTCCAGAGGTAAAAGTGTGCCCCGTCTCCACTAGACAAAAAATGTATTTGGGAAGCTACATTGTTAACAAAAAGATTTAAAAGTTTATTTGAGCTTAACAAATAAAAATAAGAAAACAAAAGACATTTGGAGGAGTAATATATTTGGTCTTAAAAACTGTTCCGCCTCTTATCCCATTTTAGAGTAGTCGTAAATGGTTTTCTTTTAATGAAGACTAAACGTATTGCTTTAAAAAAGGTTTAAAATTTACTTGATTAAATATTTGTATGTTTTGTTCATATTTTAGATAAAAACACAACATTTACTATTTAGCAGTAAACCGAAGAGCAAAGTTCAAAACCTTTTTAGTACATAAATCTCATCTTACGTGATGATTTACTTTTTTGTGTTAAGGAAGCTTTTGATTCTGATGAATTAAGTACAAGTGTTAACAGAGACATGGTGACCTGTTTGACATCAGCATACATGTCCTTGAAGACGTACAGTGTCGCTTGACCAAAACAGACTGTGTACTCGTTTTATTTATGAATTCACCAAGAGGCTGGCAGAAAACAGGAAGAAGCCGCCGCCAGAAGGCACTGTAGCCTACTGAGTTAGGACCCCATTTCGTGAAATGTTCCCTCCTCTCATTTCAGCAGCGGGAGAAGAACCTGAACCACTGATGTGAAGAGAGAGGGTTCTTGAGTGACCTGCTTCACAAGAATAGTGATCACAGTGAATGTGAGTAGGAGATAAGAAATCCACCTTAAAACTCCATTTTTAGTTACAGCTGCCCCTTTGACATCTTTATTCCAAAATGGACGTCCCTTTTAGCTACAACATAAACTGGTAATTTAAGGTGGGTGTTCTCCATCATTATACCAGCAAGTGGCCACCTTAACACCCCTGTGGCCTGGGAGAGCTTCACCCAACTGCCATTTTTCCTTTCTTTTGAATCCATTTCTCTACCTTACATTTAGAAACTAACCAGCAGGAGAAAAAACCAGTCATGTTTACTGTAGATAATATACAAAGTAAAAGTAAAAATAAAAAGGATACTACATAGCCAAGAGGTCTGACAAGAAAACTTTAGCTGTTCCAGTAATCAGCAGGGTTTTTGCTTATTTGTGGAGAAACATGCAAATAATTTTTGTATATGCTGTGTGTTGTAGATGCCCTCATTCAATTCCAAATATTACATCTCGTCATCAAGCCTATAGGTGAGAAACTCTTTTGGATACATTTTCCTTTTTTTTTTTTTTATGGTTACTCCATAAAAACCTATTCATCCATTTTATTAAGCCACTATTCCATTACATTTCTACTGCCAGTTAGAGCATCTGGTACAAATATATAAAAAAAAAAAAAGTCAAAAATGGATTACCAGTCCATCATAAGATTATTCTTAAACACCCCAACTAATCCATTCTCAGCCAAAAAGAGGCGCCCGTTAATAATCTAGAAGAGCTGCAGTAATCTCATGAAGTCACAGACGGTCAATAGACAGAGACCCTAACCCAATGGGTCCCCAACTCCGGTCCTGGAGGGCACCAGTGGTTGCAGGTTTTCATTCTAACCCTTTTCTTAATTAGTGACCTGTTTTTGTTGCTCCTAATTAACTTCTTTTGAATTAATTGTATTTGACTTGCTTTTTGAAGACGAGGACCCCTTAATTGTTTCTTTTGTCCTTAATTAGCAGTCAAACAATAATAAGATACAAAACACGACCAGCAAACTGCGTCTGTGCATCATTCAATATCTGAAAATAAAGAAAGGTGAAAACTGAAATGAGCTTAGAAGAGAGAAAATCGAGAATTTCAGGAATGTCTGCAACTGCACAATGAGAGCAGCAACAAGCCATGGAATTAAAGAACGAGTTTAATGAACGACAAGACTCGGCGCCTAATTAAGCAGCTGATTGGAGTTTGAGGCCCTGACTTTGTAGCAGTGCTACCATTAGTTAGAACTGCATCTCCCAGCAGTCCTTGCAGGGGCTGCTGGGGTCAAAGGTGGCCAGAGGGGTTTAAAAGGAGGGCAGGGGTTATTAAAGAGAAGTTAAGTTTGTTTTGTGCAGGTATTTAACTGTTGAACTGCCTGTCGTTGTCTGCCATATATCATCGTGTCCTGGATTGTATTGTTTGTTGGGGTCTGGATATCATTTGTCTACCTGTGTACTGTTACTGAGGACGTTGTCTGGATTCATTGGCTTTCACGGAAGAAGGAGCGCTCCTGAACCATTCATCTGTCAACCTACTTCAGCACCTACCGGTAGGACTGTGTTTTTCCATTTCCCTCGCTTCATTCAAATCACTGGACATAACTTCACCGCTGATTATTTCATACATGGACTTTACTGCGTGTTTGCCGTGTTTACTCATTAAATGTAATATAGCCGAAGGGATCAGGGGTGGTATTGTTGTTTCAATTAGTTAATTTAATTTCATTATACTTTATCGTTTAAGTTCCCAGCGTGTTTTCTTTGTTGTCTCTGTAGTGTGTGTGTGTGTTGTGCCAAGGCTGGGGTTGTCCCTGGTAATCCTCGATTAAAATAAATAAATCACCGTCACTCATGACGGTGTGAATCTTAGCGGCTTCTGACCGCTACAGATTTTGGCGAGCCGGGTAGGAGCCAGGGTTATTTACGACACCTTCTAGTGCGACGTCACTACACTCTTTCAGAAGCAGAAGACTTAGCTGGCCTTCTGTTGGCTCCCTCGCTTCACATTTCTTTTCTGTTTGGGTGCCGTTTAAGGAAAGAAATTAAGGAATTCAGGGGAACAAATCTTAAAGACAAGTCCATTAAAATAAATTCAAAAGAAGTTAATTGACAGCAGAAACAGGCCACCAATTAAGAAAATGGTTAGAATGAAAACCTGCAGGCACTGGGACCCTCCAGGACCGGAGTTGGGGACTCCTGCTCTAACCTATAAGGCAGCAGTACTAACCACTGAGCCAGGGCACATCAGTGTACATGGTTTAAAAAAAAAAAAATAAAAAAAATAAAATCCCCAAGATCAGAAATATTATGAGCAATGACGTGCCACATCATTTCAGAAACACAGTGACACTAGAGAGCTACATCCATTAAGGAGGATGACAAATAATCAATGTGAACAATTAGCAGTTTTTTTTACACTGTATAATAAAGTCAAATTGAAGAAAAATTTTATTTTTACACTTGGAGTTAGTATTAAATTTGCACTTCCATTAAAAAAAAAACACTCATAAGTGACATCCAGGCCTAGGGGGTGCTAATACCAATGACAAATCCACATTCATTGTGTGTCCCTCTGCCACTGACTAAACTGTCAAGTTAAAACTGATGTTAAAAAAAGAAAAACTGATGTCAAGCAATCCCTCAATCAGTTACTGAAACCACAAAATTGAGTAATAAAACTAGAAAACCTCTGCTAACCTCATCTGAGGTTTATAAGGTTCTTGGTTACCAGCCATTTATACATTCGTTTGATTTCCTGAACCCTTCCAACTCCATACAGGGTTTGTGTCAGCCAGTGCATATTCTGGCAGCATCAGATCCACTCTGTCTCTGGATGAAGGAGGAAACGCGCATCTCCTCCACATTTACACGGAGAGGACTTGAGACAACCCCTACCCCAAGTTTCCACACATTGACCCAGACAGGAATCAAACCCTGGTCTATTGTGCCATCTCACTATCTGTCTCATTAGATGCCTTTCCACGTCTTGGTGAACAATGAGAAAACACAATAAATAGAATTAACAAAACTAAACTAATAAACCTACTAATAAAAAAACTTCTGAGGCACACTCTGCAATACAAAAGCAATGCTCACCTGAGCACTTGCTGGTAAGCTATCAGGAAAATAATGCTCTTAGGACATGGTCTTCTCAAGCACTGCTGCGTCTAGTGACCAGAGTCTTCAAATTGGCTTGGTGCAAATGGTCCTAAATGGTAGTAGCACAGGCATGCGAAATGAAACGAGGCAGGAAGGTGACCAGGCTCTCATTGGTTTGGTGGGGTTGTGAACATACAAGGAGTTACTTAGTTAGACACAGACAGTGACTTTCAAAAGGCTAATGGCAGGCTGCTTAGTGTCACACTAGAGCATCTAAAGATGTGAAAGCAGCCAATGTAAGCAAGATGGAACTCTGGACACACATGCTGCCTGCAACTGCATGTTCTGGGCTTCAGTTTAGTCCAGGAAATCCCCCCCCCCACCACCCTAAATTAATTGATTTGGAGATTAACTCGACAGTGTTATAAATACCACACCATGAACTGACTGAATTGTGCTATAAATTCAAAGTATGATGAAAACAGTCCAAGAGTCTGATCAAATGATCTAATCGGGCTGGATGAAAATCCTTTCTTAGTTCCTTATTGGGCTCTCTAACGGACAACAAAAGTGTGTAAATATGTCTCTTATTCTACAGACTGTCGCAACTGCCATTCTTGACCCTCAACGCACTACAAAGATAGAGGACATCTTAACATGCTGGATAGTGGCTTTCAACCTTGGTTTCAGAACACAGCACCTCTCTCTGGGGATGTGTTAGTCAGTATGCTTGACACTTCAACTATATCTTTACAACGTGCCAATTACAGTATTTGACTCTCATTTTATCATCTGTACACATGATGTTTTATGATGTTCTATTATGTGAACATGACCAGCACTTTATATTATATAACTAAATGTTCAGTAATGAGCTACTGCATGCCTGAATATTGCATTAAAATATAACACATCTCTATTAGGTAGTAAGATTATAAATATGCCTGATCACCACTCTAATACGGTACCTCTGTATCAACGAAAACACACATAGCCTTGCCATACAGTGCTGGTGTGTATGGTGTTGCTCTTTGTAAAAAAAAAAAAAAACAATTGTTCGTCATTGCTAAAATGCATATAGGCATTTCATTATATAACTAGCTGAGCAGTGCTTCTGGCCTTCAATTTATAACAAACCATCATGGTGTCATTTTACACTGCTTCCTTGTTTGCTTGACATATGCATTTTCCATCAGTGTACTAACCTTTCTTTTTAAAGTACAATACATCGAGAACATCTTTAAACAATATACAAATGCAATACTATAAAGTATTAGTCAAAGCCAATTGGCCCCCCACTTAAACTGATACAGAGATATTCTGGTCAGTGGATCTGACATTTGTTATGCTACAGTAAATTTGTATCAGGCGATATGTTAGTGTGCTTCATCATTACTTTAACAAATCTTTGACATAAACCTGGTATTGTTATAGTGTAGTGTATGCTTGCTCTCAGTCTAGCAATAAAGCATAGTCTCCATGCACAGTATTGCTCCTTCAAATGCCTCTCAGTGAGTTTGATAAAAGCGGCAGCAGAACTCACCACAGAATGCCAATCCTGACACAGTCGATATTTCAGAACGGTTCTGGGCCACATAAAAGTAGAATTTAAAGGGGGGGAAAAAATGACAACATAACCAGAAATGTGGTTTTATCACTGGGTTTAACAAAGAAAAGGGGGCAAGAGTCCACCAAGCCTCTAGACGGCAGCTACAAGGGCTATTTTCTGAAAAAACAAAACAAAAACCCCACAATGCAAAACAGAACCTGCCCAATATCTACATGGTCACAAATAAAAAAGAAAAAGAAAAGAAAAACACACAAAAAACAAAAAAACAGCAGAACCTTTCTTAAAATTCACCCTCTGAATCTGACAATGAAGGCAATATTAATTTTAGACAAATAAAAAATTCTATACAGCAACAACTGAAACATTTCATAGAAAAGGAGAAATCCATTTGGTGTATTCATAATATCAGAAGCGATTTTCTAGGCTGTGAAAGCTATTTTTAAACCCTGGTTTGTTTGTTTTTTCTTTCTTTTAGTTCTTTGTCTATTAAAGCAGGGCACAAGGTTAGATAGTCAGTGATATAGAATGCTGTCCACAGAAGCTCTCTCCATGTTCTGGCTGCTGCAGCAAAAAGAAAATAAAGAAACAATCCATTTTAAAATTTCAATGTGGAAACCTTCCCAACCAACATACGGAGACTATCCAAGATCCACTTTGTATCATTTTCATCCTGGTTCATCAGTGCTTATTGGAGGGGAAGAGTCTCACGGGCACAGCTTAACAGTCATAGTGGCCACAGCAGAATCTGCACAGAAAAGACAAAAAGTGCCACAATACCCATCCCACCCACCTGGTATGATGGTGTCATGCATTCCAAAAACGTCTCCCTCTACGATGTGACCAGTACTAATTCCAGGACATGTTGAACTCATTAGCTGTCCATCAACTCAAAAGCGTTTTGTTCAGGGAGGTAAGAGGAATGTGTGGGTGGGAGAGAGACGAAGAAAAATAAAAAACCTAAAAAAAAAAAAAACCCCACTATAGCACAGCATCACCTAGTGCCCTGCTTATCTGGTAACTTTTCAAACACAGAGGCAATGTTAGTTTTCCTCTGTCTGCTGGATGCCAGTCTGCAGCTCAAATACATTTAGAATATGAAGATCATAGTTCCAGCTTTGTCAGCTTTCTGTCCATCTGTTTCTTGAATCCTGGGTGGAAAGTGTGTGATGGATGGCAACATTGAAACAGTCATTTGCAGTGGCGGGTGAATGAGCGTTTTATGGTGCCTTTTTGTTATCGTTTCTTTATTATTTAATTTTCGCTTCTTGGTTTCATTTGGTAATGTGGAAGAGCTCAGTTAGACGTGTCTGAGTGAACACTCCCTGGACCTCCGGGGGGTGATGTCACGGAGGAAGAAGTTCCATCTTGCCAGCTGCCATTGGCCTAGAGAGAGAGAGAGAGAGAGAGAGAGAGAATTAGAGAAGTAAGCAGTTTTCATTATATTATACAGCTCCTTTCATAATTACGTTAGCAGGAGAGGCTCCAGTCCATTGTGACTCTATATTGCATTAAATGAGTTTGAGAATGTTAAATTTCATCAACTGTATTTATTTATAGGCAACTTTGCAAAGCAACTAAATGTACACAAAATACCAATATGGATTCTAAAATAATAGTAAAAGTATAAATATGACATAAAAAACTTTATGATGTAAGGCAGACAGTGTGACATAGTGGTTAAGGCTGTGAACTTCAAACCCTGAGGTGGTGGGTTCAGATTTCACCGCTGACACTGTCACCAAGAGCAAGTCATGGAAAGCGGAAGCAGTTGTATCTCTCAAATGTTGTAAGACGCCTTGGAGAAAGGAATCAGCTAAACAACAAGTACGGTGGAACCTCGGTTCACGAACGTCTCGGAACATGTACAATTTGGTTTACGACCAAAAAGTTTACTAAACTTTTGCGTCTGTTCACGACCACACACTCGGTATAAGAACAAGCCAGTTTTCCCTTTCGGTTTCTGCGTGCCGATGATTTCCACACGTGTTCAGTCCCTCCTTGTGCAGCGAGCGAGAGAGAGAGAGAGAGAGAGAGAGAGAGACACACAGGCGTGCGAAAGAGAGAGACACACACACACACAGGTGGGTGAGAGACACACACACACACACACAGGCGCACGAGAGAGAGACACACACACAGGTGCGCGAGAGAGAGAGAGACACACACACGCACAGGTGCGCGAGAGAGAGAGACACACACAGGCACAGGCGGGTGAGAGAGACACACAGACACACACAGGTGCGCGAGAGAGAGACACACACACACACACAGGTGCGAGAGACACACACACACATAGGAGGGTGAGAGACACAGACACACACAGATGAGAGAGACATACACACACACAGGCGGGTGAGAGACACACACACACACAGGCGGGTGAGAGACACACACACACACACACAGGCGGGTGAGAGACACACACACACACAGGCGGGTGAGAGACACACACACACACACACACAGGTGCGCGAGAGAGAGACACACACACACAGGCGCGTGCGTGCATTGTTGCAATGTTACTTTTCTTGCTGGTTTATTAAATTACAGATTTTTCAAATGTTCATTTTTTTCCCTGTGCTTAAAACTCATTAAAAAAAAATGTTTTTAGCGAGCGGGTCGTAATGCTATAGCGTGAACTCTTGCAGTGTTAGTTTTCTCTGTTGTTCAAGGTTTTCTCAGTGTTATTCAATGTTTTTACATTTAGTTTACTATTACACTGTGCATTCTATGGTATAATTAACTATAGTTGTGCTTAAAAACTTAAAAATATATATTTACATACAGTTTGTACAGTCTGGAATGGATTAATTGTATTTACATACAATCCTATGGGGGAAACTACTAAAATCGGGTTACAACCAGAGTTTTGGAACGAATTACCGTCGTGAACCGAGGTTCCACTGTAATAAGTATGTAAGCAATATTGCACACAGGCTTATTATTGACAGCATCAACAGATAGATTTTAATTCAGAAAACAGTACATTATGTTGTATTTTATTGCCAAATGTATGTTACAAAATTCATTATGTGAATTATATGCATTATTTTTTTTCTGAGGCCTGGTGTGAATAACACTTCTGTTGTAATGTGAAATACTGGGGGAAAAAAAAACCACATAAGCTAAATGGCCCGATTTCCTGCTACCTGCATACCAAATTAGGCACATAAACAGTAAAATGCAAATAAAAATAGAGAACAGCTAAATATAAGAACAAACTAAACAGGAGAAAATGCTATACTGACAAATTCAGTATTACATTCCAGAAATCGGACACCATTTATTTCTATAGCACATTTTAATACAAAGGATGTTGCTCAAAGTGCTTTACAAGAAGTCAAATAAATAATCACACACCGAGAAAAAAAACCTACAAAATTTGATAAT
>NC_053165.1:155838788-155921288 GCF_016835505.1 Polypterus senegalus
GGTAGTGCTAGGGTGGCTATGGGCTTAAATGAAAATCCAGTTGATTCTTCTCCCAGTACAATGAGATTCCTGCACACAAATGTTACAATAATTCTGTCTTTTACAGCGACTGTATTAGAATGTTGGCTGGTGCGGAGGGCTTAAATTACAGTATTTGAACTTTCCCTTTACCAATGCCAAACAAACTATTAACTGCAGAGATTATGCCAATATTCTCTTAGCTTTCTGCTATCACATAAGGGTGGTAGTGGTTACCCTGCCAAACACAGTGGGATGTTGAAATCTGTGGGGATATACAGTTTATGGGATGCCATGAACATACACACTTGTCAAAGAGAGGTAACAGAATAAATTTAAAAATATTTGATATCTTTTGCTCTACGTGTGCCTTCAGGTCCTCTCTCTCTCTCGTGACTGGCACTCTTCTCCGAAGTGAGTTTGTTCCCGTAAATTCCTGCATCTCAGATGTTGCCATTTTGGGGCACCTTGCTCACCTCTGTCTGCTTTTAAACTTTCCATCTATGAAGGTGGCTTTCAGCATGCCTCCAGTGTATTTACTTCTCACACTCACGTTTCCTCTTGCAAGTGTGTTACAAAAGCCAAACACAAAAAAAGCCAGACTAACCAATCAGATTGCTCTGATGGACCAGACACACAGACCTTAGCATTTTAACATTTATATAGCAGATCTGTCTCTCTCGCCATATATGTGTATGTATGAATATAAAGGGCGAGCCAAAATGATGTACCCAATTTCTCAAGGTCATTGCGTGAGGTAGAGACAAACGAGTGGGTTGGGGTGGGGGTCCTATGATAGTTTTTAGTTGGTAACATGCCTTGGTCTGGTGTGCACTAAGCTCTCCCTGTCAAAGCGTTCTTCAAAAACGACGTATCAAGCATTACTACACAATGCGACTTCCAAACGCACTTCAGCATTCCTCCTAATGGTGACGTCCCAAATCGGAAAACAATTCTTCAGTGGGTGTCTAAATTTAGACAGATGGGTACAACATTGAACAGAAAATCTCCAGGCCATCCACAGACTTTACGAATGGCTGAAAACATCCAAGCTGTAAGGGCATCAATTTTGCAGTCTCCTAGACGTCCAGCACGCAAACCTGCATCTGCCTTAAGTATTTCCAACATGTTTTTGAGGAGGATTTTGAATGAGGACCCTTAATTTTCATTCATACAAAATGATGGTAGTCATGAGAGATTGGGAGAGCCGTAGAGAGTTGTGCACGAACATTCTGCAAACCACTCGAGATGCCACTGTCATGTGCAGCGAAGAGGCACATTTCCATTTGAATGTTTGTGTAAATAAGCAAAACATTCGCTACTGGGCTGAAACCAACCCTCATGAACTTCAGAGACCTCTGCACAGTAAGCGTGTTACAGTTTGGTGCACCGTTGCAGAACTTGGCATTGTAGGCCCTTACTGTTGGAGGAGGGGGGAGCAACGGTCACTGTCACTTCAGAAAGTCGCACTGAAATGCTAGAGAACTTTTTGCGGCCCCAACTGGAAGAAATGGATGTGGTGGAGGCCTGGTTTCAACAGGATGGAGCAACAGCTCATATGACGTGGAGATCCATGCATGCTTTGCGGGAGATGTTTCTGGGGAAGCAGCCCTCCCTGCGCGGTGATGTCAGGTGGCCTTCACGTTCACCTGATCTCACTCTGTGCGATTTCTTCTTGCGGGGCTATTTCAAGTAGAACTTATACAAACACTGTCCTCAAAACCTTGAAGACCTCAAGGACGCTATTCGCCATGAAAATCGCCACTATTCCCCTTGAAATGACCAAATGAGTCATGCAAGCATTCCAAAATCGTCTCAAAGACTGTATCGCTAATGATGGCCACCACCTTGAAGACATCATTTTTAAAACACCGTGAAAGAAAATCTAATTTTGTATACCCTTTCTTGTGTTGTAATAGAATGTATTTTATCTTTTAGCCTTTTTGTAGAATAAATGTTTGAAATGTACTTCTTTTTGGCTCAGACTGTGTGTAAATATATATATAATTTTTTTTTTTAAATCATAAGGCTTTAGTAGGATGAAGTAATAAACACAAATTTACAGAAGCTTTCAAGGAGACAACAATCAGAATTACTAGTCATAATTCTAAAGAATTCTGCCAATTGCATTTCTAAAACAGGCCTGAGCTTGGAAAGATCAAACATTTCAGACTGAAATATCACCATCCACTTAGCTGCAATCACACCTCATCAGAAATGTAAGATTCATCAACTGCAGCCATACTAACTGATAACAGAACTATTTAAAAATAATCAACAACAAAAACAACAGTCAGAAAGGAAAATGCAGTAAAAGTTGTCAGTATTAAGTGTTTTTGTTTTATTGAAAACTGAAAGATTAATTTGAGAAGCACGGTGGCACAGTGGAAGTGTTGCTACCTTGCAGTCAATAGACCGGGGTTTTGCGTCCCTGGTCCTCCCTGCGTGGAGTTTGCTCCAGGTGCTCCCGTTTCCTACTGCAGTCCAAACACATGCAGGTTAGGTGGACTGGAGATATTAAATTTGGCTGCAGAGAGTGTGTGTGTGTTTGTCCTGCGATGGACTGGCGCCCTTCTCCAGGGTTGGCTCCTGCCTTGTGCCATTATGCTAGTTGGGAAAGGCTGACATATGTAACCCTGTTGAGGACTAAGGGGGTTAGAAAATGAAATGACTGAAAGAATAATTTAAAAAATTTGGACAGTAGGCTTTGTGCCGTAGGACCCAAACTATTCTATACTTCGTTTTAGTAATTATGTAAAGCTCTGATGCTGATCTTTCTGTTACTAAAATAGTGACAACAAGAATTCATATTTAATTTCTAGAATTATGGTATTTGAGGGTTCCTCCAGAGTGTCTCTTTCTCTTGCACGATTTGGTTCAAAAGCTAATTAGCACATCGTCATCTCATAAGCAGCTTAGGTTTTGAGTTCGGTATTTTTCAGTCCAGCCGTTTTAGCTCTAGACCATCCTCAAGGAACTGAGACACACAGACACCCATCATCGAGATATCTATGTTTTTGGTATCAGGGGACCGTAAAACACAGATCTGTCGAAAAATGGAAATCGAAATTTTTAATGAATCTAAAGCTTTCGCTCCTCCCCCATAGACGATAGGTTATGGTGGAGGAAGGAGCAAAGCAAAAAACTAAATTCAAGAAAAAAGATATAAAAAGGGATTGAATACGTTAGAAATAATGAATTTGCTCTTGAATATAACCGAAGATGTATGATCACTATCTTTAAAGTATCACTTCAGCTATTTAATAGGAGGTCTATGACTTATTTAATTTTATGCATTCAACTAAAAATGAAGCGAGTTACCCTTCAGGTGCACATAACTGACTTCACAGTTCAGCTTTTGATATCATCATCATTGTCCTTGAACTCTGTGTTCACGAAGATACTGAGAATGTAATGTTTGTAGCGTGGTAAATGTTTTGTTTTTTTAGGATTTAACTATTATACATGTACAGTATCCGTATTCTAAACTCAATCAATCTGCTTTCTGTACTGGCTTTGTCCTGTTCAGAGGTCTAAGTTGCTAAAGGGTATCCCAGTAGCATTAGGTACAGAGCAGCAACCAGACCTAGAAGGAGCCTCAGTTTCTCTTACTCTAAAATTCTGATAAATTTAATATTAATTTTGGATTTGGATAATGAAATTTGCAAATAAAAAGGATATTGTTTCAAGTGTTTCATCAGTTAATGCAACACCGTCCTATGAGTTTGTGTAAGTAGATCCCAAATAAGAAAAATATATGAACACTCTTTAGGAGTGAAGGACTATAGAAACATTATGGTTTCTTTGACATGCATACAAGCAGTTCAGTAACAGATACATTTATAAAGAGCATGTCTACTAAGAATATCAGGCCAGCCTGGATACGTAACCAGCTTTTATCTGTTTTCCTGTAAAGCACAACTCCCATACAAATATTGAGAAAAAAAATGCACAATGACAACTAAAGACACATTACGCAGTATCCATGTAATTAACAATTTGAAACAATTTAACATTTATGTATATATGATGGAAAATAAGATACATATCTTATTTGTTTAAATTATGTATTACATATACTGTAAATGATGACTTAGTCTTTAAGTGCTGCCCATCACATCCGTGACTATTTTCATTGCAAGTGTACGAGTGTATACATAGTTGAAATATTTATTGTTTGATTTCAATGTATTTATAAACAGATTTATTAATTTCACTTATGATGTTTAATGGTCCCCGTGTCTGCGTGGGTTTCCTCCTGGTGCTCCGGTTTCCTCCCACAGTCCAAAGACATGCAGGTTAGGTGCCTTTGCGATTCTAAATTGTCCCTGGTGTGGGTGTGTGTCCCCTGCCCGGGATTTGTTTCCTGCCTTGTGCCCTGTGTTGGCTGGGATTGGCTCCAGTAGACCCCCGTGACCCTGTGTTCGGATTCAACGGGTTGGAAAATGGATGAATGTTTAATAGTATATTGCATTTGAGTGATAAAAAATGTACACACTGTGTTTTTATTACTATTACCTTAGACATTTATTACATTAAGTATTACATGTGGTTATTTGGCAACATGTAGACCTAATGATTAGTTTTAATATAGAACAAATTTATCTTATGTATATTATGTACTACCAATGACAATATAAATAAAAAAAACCATAAAGCACATTTACAAAATGATAGCAACTTATACTGTACATTAGTCATTTTATTTGTGTTTATTTGAAAGGATTTAGATCAATAAGCACTAATTACCACGACTCCCTTCTATCACACACAAAAACACAATTCTTGAAACCTGACAAGGACTTACAATTCAAGCTCTACTGACCCAAAAGCAAAAGATTTTCTTAGTGGAGCCACTTTTACTGGAGGAAAGTCAGCTCTGCAGGTCAACATTTGCGTTGTCATTTTTATTTTTGGTTGGGGGAACAAATGCAGTTCATCTCTGCAGTCTGAGTCAACCTGTGCCTACCAGCCAAGCACAAGAATCATCCCAGTTAAACAGGCTCTAGTTGGTTTGCAGCAAAGTGACATTTAGACACTGTTCCCCGAGCTATCATCTAACCCACTTCCAAGAGGAAAAACAAAACAGTGCTTCAGAGGAGGGAGAAAAAAATATGTTCCTGAGGCAGCATATTCTAATTTAATTAATAGATACATACACACAAACTGAAAGAGACTGTAGGCTGCAGAGCTTGAGCAGGGAGGAAATGAAAATTAATGCTCAGAAGAGTGAAACAGTTTTATTTTTCCTTAATCCAAATGTATAAGAAAATGAATGCCCATACTGTATTGGTGAATCTAAAAATATAAAAAATTGCAAAACTGCAGTATGGCCTGGAACAATCCAGAATGAATAGCATGTTAAGTAACTAAAAATAGATATAAACAATAAATATGTCCGCTATGTATTAAAACTGACATATGAAAATGGCATGAAGAAAAAATAAAGTCAAGCCAGAGGTTAGGATCTAAAATGTAATGGCAGATGGTAAGAAATTAGCTTTCCTGATTAATTTGTTAAGACTGTTGGTATCTCCAGTTCTCAAGCTACTTCTCCACCTAACGCACAGAACAACCGTCCTGCAACAACTGATTGCTAAAATATGTGCAGAAATATTCCATCGATGCCAATCAAACTATTCCTATTCCTGAAATTCCATTAACTTCAAATCTGTTTATACAGCGTCTGTTTTCGAACCTCATCACAGATTAAAGTACCAGCCATACCTGAGGGTATTTATGTACCTAACCACCACAAATCATACTAGATGAAGACCAGAATCATACGCCTTGATCCTCCAGGAGTCAACCATCGTCTCTTTGCTCTGCAAACATTGTGGTACTGGTGGCTTAATTCGAACCAACCAAAGAAGCTGGAACACCTGGCTGCAGCATTCCCAGTGGCGTAGCTAGGAGCGGACGGTCCGCCCCGGGTGGCATTATTGGCTAAAAGGCTCAGTACAATTCGTGTGTAAGCAGCAGGGTTCGGTAAAATAGCACTCATGAACGAAAAAAAGTCAAATTCTCCGATTTTTATCCACATAGGCTTCAATAATGATTTTCAGACTGTCCTTCTGTGACGGCATCAGACACAGCAGTTGAAATTTATGAGGCAATAACAAAAACAAACAGAAACATTACACCGATAATTTCTAGGAAGATGAGCAACTAATTTACAATTTATAATTTCGTTTCGTTCGCTCTGTGCAGAAAACATCCCGACTTGTACACTACACGGGTTCTGGTTTTCGCAATGTAATTATATTAAACTAATAATTAGAATACGGCTTATTAGTGCACTTCTACAGTACTATATTCTTGTCTAGTTGATGCTTATAAATAATTATATGTGAAAAATTATTGCTGTTTCTCTATTTATGAATAAATCTATGCAAAATGTATCTCTATACGTCATTTTAATTCTCTGTTTAAACAGGTTAACATATTCAGATGTGTTGGAGGGCGGCAAATAGAAACAACGCCACCCAGCCAGAGCGGCACGAACTTGAGCTACGCCACTGAATATTCCTCCTTCTGTCTACTTCCTGTACAACCCCAGAAATGCAAAAGGGTGAAAGGAAATTCAGTGAATACATTTAGAAATAATAGAATATGAGAAAGAAAAGTATCTTATTGCTACTTCTTAATTAGAAATAATATCAGCCAATTCATTTACTAGGGTCTGTGCAAGGTTAGTGCTAAAGGAGGATGGACAGGACCGTTATTTAGAAAGGTTATTTCTCAAAGTCTCATTGAGTTTATAGGTATATACAAGGCATCAAAATCATTAAACATTCAACAATCAAAACTTGTAAGTGAAAAAGATAGGAAAACAAGTGTTAAAGTACAAGAAGCTGAGAAAAATCAACACTTTAAAACTGTCAATTTGTTATAGGTTATTCACAAAGTAGTTTGCTTGTTGGGTAGTGCCAAATCTGCCAAAAGCACATTCGTGTCTAAGGTAGCCAAAAAGGTATTCTGCACAGTCATGAGGAAGTCATTCGTTAAAATGTTTCCCAAATCTGATTAATTAAATAGAAAAAAAAATGTCAATAACACAGGCTGGTTGGGTGCAGTATAATGAAGTGTTTAAGGCACAAAGTGGACTTTTTAATCTGAGCAAGATCAATAGTTTAATGCTATAAAATATGTGAACATTGCTATCAAGCAGCTGATCTATGACAGCTATGCTACTGTAGAACACTCTGCAGTAAATAATGTAGACAAAATATTCTTCATTCAGTGTGCTGCTATACTCTGCCCATTTACTTCACTCCAGCAACTGCAGTCTTTCATTATGCATTTGTTTTAATGGTAATAAACTTTTCAAGAGCACAACACAAGATTATAGTTTAGGTGGAAGAAAGATGCATCATCATTTTTTGTTTTTTTTATATTTATGGGTGACCCTGTGTTAGGATATAGCGGGTTGGACAATGACTGACTGACTAATATTTATGGTCCAGCAAAAAACAAATATTATACATTTTACTTCTGTTCAAGTTTTCAAGGTCTTTGCTTGTTAGACACAGCTTACTGTGTAAGACCATTACAAATATATAGTAAGAATCTGCTACCTCTGTAGGCACCATGAAACTGGTAAAACTGCAAAATACAGCAGTTAAGCTATGAAAAAGAACGGTTTCATGCCAGTGTTGTGCAGTTTTATAACAGGCTAAAGATAAAAAAAAAAAAGGTTACTAACAACCAAAGAATTGTAAAGGTCTCCCGAGAAGCTGCCTCAATGCATTATTAAACAAGATTTAGACGAACCTTTTCAAAGCCACAAAAATGGATGGGGTTGAAAGTTGAAACTTTTCAAAGTAATTTGAAAAATCAAGTATTTCAAAATATGTAACATAGCAGTAGAGTGTTGTATTGTGTTAGCCATAGATTGATACAGGACAAAGTAGGGTGAAATGCAAGCTTTTGTAATCTATTTAGTTAGCCAATATAAGGGGTCATTTCACCCTACTTTCTCCTGTAAAATATGTAACAGTCACCTTCTGCACATTACATACTATGTGCTGATCATGAAGTAGGCAATTAAAAGAACATCTTAAACAAAATCTTGACATTTGATTCATTTCTGGCCTTGTTTAACCCTGAAATAAACAGGTGTGACTACAGAAAGGTCGCCGTTTTCAGCTCAGGTTAGACTGTTTAATGGTATTTCACAGGCTGATGCTGTTAGAATGAACACCAGTGGTTCCAGGATAGCACACTGTACAGTATATAGTAAGTGTCAGCATTTACACATCATCTTTAAAAAAAAAAAAAAAGAATTTTAAGCTACATAAATCCATGCAAAGATGTGATTAGGTGCTACTGGATGTCACATAAGGCAACATGAACTTATTGGCCAGGGTGATGTGATTTATGCCATATATATATATATATAAGTAGTCAGAAAATTACACCAGCTTCAAACAAAGTTTAAATGACATTATATGGTTAAATTAACAAAAATAGTATAATTTACATAATCTGTACCGTCATTTACAAATACCCATGCATTTAAATTAATACAAAAACTTTGCTTTACTAATAAAATACGGAAATTACTGCATTTACTATTGACAGTATGTCAACCCAAGACCATCGCCATCAGTTCTAATGGTCACTGCAAGGTAACCTGAGCTGAAAACAGTGATTAATATTTTTCAGGTTATAAAACAAAATTCTAACATAAAACATAAACATAAAATACCATCCAAGTTTGACAAATGAATGCAACTTTAAAGCAGTGGTTCTTCTGCAAACCACAAGCGACTCATGTGCTTGGTCACTTGTTAAGTTTGAAACAGTCAGCAGATTTTTTCCCTCGCATTGGTCGACTAACCTCAATCCGGTGCAACAAGATCCATTACTTTTTGTGATTGTTTAACAAAGGTTCAACAGACAGCAAACATGAGATGAAATACAATTTTTTTGTTTTTTTACAAAAAACAGGGAGCTAGGAATTGCGGGGAAGGGTGAAGTGTAAAACTGTTCCCAACTGCATGCTGTAAACACCCAACGCTACAAACAAAACACACCGGAACAAAGCTCCTGCACATTACAATGAAGCAATCAGGTTTAGGTGGAACCAAAAACTTGGACTGGCAGAGTCACTTCAAAGCAGTGATGCTCCAGTCGTATTGTTTCTCTTCCACATTTGATGAGTGGAGGAAGGGAAAGGGAAGAGCAGGACAGGATGGGAGAGGACAGAAAAAGCATATTTTAGGCAAAGCAAGAGGTTGGGGGTGGCGGGGTGGGGGGGTCTTTGCCTACCTGAGTCTGCAGGTTAGGTGGCACCTGAGAACTTGGGTAGGAGTCACCATTGAGAGTGCGCATGGTCATGTACAAATCCGTCGAGTTCGACATGTTATGGGAGCCGGAGGAACCTGGAGGGAGAGAGGCAGGCAGGCTCAAGGTGGAACACAGCTCACCCTTCCCCATGGGGGTAAGTGTATTCCTCTAACAGCAAGTTTCAAAGTACAATTGTACCGAGTACAAAAAATAGGTTTGGTACCCTTCATTTCAGAGATTCTAGCTACTTCAACAGTATGCTTTACGCATTCTTATGGGAGGACAGCTTTCCATCTGGCCTCCATATTTTAGTTCACACATAACACTTAATTTTCTTTATTCATACCACTTAAATGCATCTAATCAACAATGAAAGAACAGAACCCATTAAACTACAAAAAACAGCTACTGTTACTATAAAATCTTAGTAAATACCTCTTTAGTATTCTAGTAAATTTTCATAATTTGTCTAGATTAAAAGTGAAAATGACTTTTCTGACATCAAATGTGGAGTGGTGACGGCACTGCAATGTTCATTTCTAATGCAGCATTTGCAGAAATATTTCAAATTGGCAGATATAAATGTAAGAAACAAAAGCTTCAACATTTGCTAAGCACTACACACACACATGCACACATACATACATACAACACAATTTACATGGCCATATACCTGCATTTACAACAATTTGTATGTGTACAGTTTGCACATTCTCTCATAATCTATTGCAGTTTCTCTGGCTATTCTGGTTTCCTTCCACATTCATTGGTTAATTAGTGACTACAAACTTGCTCAACATGCTTGTATGACTGGGTGTGAATAATTGTATGTGCCCTGCAAAGAACTGGCACCCCATCCAGGGTGGTTTCCATACTTCTACGTATTGCTGTTGGGATAGCCACTGTTATCGCATAACCCTGAACTTCATAAAAAGTTAATAAAATGAAGAATTGAAATATAAAATAGATGGATATTTTGAAGAGGATGAAATATTACAAATAAAGTACTACATATGTATATATCAATATTGTAGAAATGGTTCAAAAATTTAATCTTGCTGTGCCAATTGTTGAGGAGTTGGGGACGCAGTTTAATAAAAATGCCTTAAATTGTAATTGTAACCAAAATCCCAATAGGACTATTCACTTAGTATGTTGGATGCAATGATCATTACAGGTGTAAAGTCAACTGTGCATAATTATACACAATTAACTGAAAGTGCGGTTACATTTTATTAGAGCACAGCAATGAGATACTGATGGAAAAAAAATAATTATATTAATCCCATTATGCACATAAATATCTCTGAATAACACAGAAGTACCATGTTGGTAGAAAGATTATCAATTTGCCATTTGTGCCCACAAGTCTACGCTCAAAAACAGGTAATAACAAAAGCAAAATGTTTATGAAAGGTTTGCAAATTAATCAAAAACTGAAAACTCATTCATATATATATATATATATATATATATATATATATATATATATATATATATATACACACACATATACATATATACATACATATACATATACATACATATACATATACATACATATACATACATACATATACATACATACATATATATACATACATATATATATATATATATATATACATACATATATATACATATACATAAATACATATATATATACACACATACATACTTATATACACACACACACACACACATATATATATACTGTATATACATATATATATAATATATATTCATAAATGTATCTATTTAAAAAGAAATCTACAACATAATAAAGTGTGCAGAGAGTAAAGGGGGTCTGAATACTTTCTAAATCCACAGTTAGTTATTTAAGATGATTTGTGAAGTATTCTGTGCTGCTTGAAATACCATTTCTTCATACCTTTTACTTTTTAAAAACATTTTAAAAGAAACTTATGAAATATGAAATTCTCTATGACTGCAATAGTTGCATTTTTTCCTCTGTAACATCGCATAACCCAGAGTTGTCACTTTATTCTACATACTGTAAGTAATATGTATGTCTAATGTTCTTCCTCTGATGATGACACCTGGTATGTTGTTCAAAGCTTAGGAATAAAAAAACTACTTTAAAATCACGTGACTCATTTCCCCCCTTTGTGGATTATATATACATATACACACACATATATACATACATATACTTATATACACATATATATTTTACACAGACACACACAAATATTTATACTTCATTATATTTACACAATGTCACTGGCAAGGAAAAAGCCTTTCGGTTTTGGTGTCTGACCAAAGGTTTTCATGGCGGGTGGAAGGAGTTGAGAATAGCACTACAAACTAGCAATTTTCTATTTCTGCCTCCTTGTAGGAGATGCTGACCAGATAGGTTAACTACAGCGACCAATCCCTGCCTCTCTTCATGCGTCTCACAGTCTAGTCATGGCAGACCTACAACAGTCTAACATACCAGTAAAGGATCCTGAGACAATCAAGTCACCAAGAGCCCGAGTACTTTCCAAGCATTAAAAACCATATTGCGTTTTTCCTCCATGCATCCATTTATAAACACACACACACGTGCGAAATTGACAAAAAAAAACCCAAAAAAACTGTCTGAAATCTTCTTATAAATTTGATTTGGCACAGTGTTCAGAAGATTCTGCCCCATGCAATTGTTTTCTTTTCCCTAAGCTGAAAAATTGCTCAAGGGAAGCAATTTTCAGTCAAGATAAAAACTGCAGAGAGTTATTTAAAGCACTCTTAGAAAATAACTTCAGGGAATGCTTCTGGCCTAAAAGGCTTATACTGAGTTGCATTCAGCGTGTTAATGAAACTGCTTTGAATGGTTATTTACATCCAATAATTAATTCAAAAATTGTATACAGGAACACAAGACTAATTGCCAAAAGTAAACCAAAATGTTGCACAATTCCAAGGTGACAAATGGGGTAATAAGGGTCATGAGCTGGTAAAAAGTTATGTTAAAGTTATTAGTGAGTTTAATATGCTTTAAAAAGCAAATTAACAATGAAAGCATTGAAAAGGAGGCATGTGCTACCTTAAAGATCTGGCGGACACTGTGGTCTTCTGAAATGATGTGTGTCTAATATGTAACAGATGAACTAAACTACAATTTGATAAACAATTCAAGGAATATATGCCACCATTTTGAACAAGACTGTGTGTATAAATGTATATATCAGGACCTATATATTAATGAGCTGGAGTATTACAAGCTGTTGTGTTTTATTGGTTACAGCAGACTACAATTGTTAAACTTATGGAGATTCTGGAAAGAATCAAAAATATAATTAAAATAACAAAGAAACACTAAGTATATGAAAGTCTTTCCATACACAAAAAACTACCCAAGAGATAAATGCAAGAAAAATGATGGAATGAATGGTGTTAAAACTGACCTGAAAACCTAACCACGTTTTACAGTAAACATTTTATCTATTTTTCAGTTCCTATTTTTATTCATCTGTCAATAAAACGTTACTCATAATGTCTTAACACTTCACTACACCCCTCACTCTGCTACACAACAATATTCACTAAGTACTGTACTGTATATTCATGCCCATCCCATGTATATGATGCGTTTATTTGGCCCAGAATGATGATGCAGTGTAATGAAGTACTAGATTATTATTAGATTATATGTAAGGCAAGCCTCAGATCCTAAAGTTTTGTTTCACTATTTATAAGAACATTAGAATAACTGTCACAAGAACAGACATTTCAGACCAACAAGCTCCTATTCATCCCAAGCAAAACACACAAAACACTACATCAGTTCATAAACATTGTGTAAGCGCATTTTTATGCAAATGGTTATTCTTCCTTTTTTGTGTGAAATTAATTTTAAACTATGATAATCTGGACTGTTTCAGATCATATTTATCATATATAACAGGTTACATCAGTGCAGAGAATTTCTCCTATATCTGATGTCACAGTTTATAAAGTATTTTGTGACAAAGTCAAATAAAATAAAAAGATTTTAACTTAGACAAATGTATTTACTGTTCAATAGATGGTGCAATTCAAGTGCACAGTAACATTTTGTTAGTTTATTTTTAAACAATCAATCATATTGTTATTGTCTGTAATAGATACATTATATAAATGGGGAGGCCTTACCAGCTTGTAAGGAAAATTATTTTGAATCTCAGGAATCTACCATACAAAGTACCACAAAAACTTGTAAAGGTTCACTGGTAGGCTCCAGACTTCTCTGCCTTAAATAAGCAACATTCTTCTCAGTGCTTGAAATGACATAATGCAATTTATTGGTTTACAAGGTGCTTGTTGTCACGTGTGCAGAGTACAATGAAATTCTTACTTGCACGTGCAAAATCAACATTCAACACATTCCCATGTTCTGGCACAATGATTAGTGAGTATAACTACTGTATTGGGTCTTCCTTATCTGAAAACGGAACAACAAAATCCTGCATACAATCATTAATCGTCATATTTATAAATACATATTGGGTGAGTCCAGTACAGGATAAATGGCAGCATGTATAGTATTGTATGCAGCAAGTAGGGATTGAGTCATGTAACGTAAAAAGGGTAACTTGGTAATTAGTGAAGCTGCCTCATGGATCCTACGTCCAGGGTTTGAACCTTGTGGCACTTTGTTGTCTGTGTGACACTTTTTTTTTAGATTACTATAAAATTTACCCCACGAGTGAGTCCTGTGATGGATTAGAGCCCTGTCTTGTGTTCAATGCTGCTGAGACAGGTGTTGACACTGGTATAGATTACATGTACATTCATTCCTGCCTTTCATGTAAATTATAATTTAGAGCAATCTTGGTCCAATTCAGTAGTTTTCCAGTTCATTTCAGAGCGACCCCCTAAGTTTGCAGACTTTTGCTCCAACCAGTTCAACAGACAGACATTTTTTTTTTTACTTCTAAATATGGCTCCATTGTTTAATTAGCTGGTCTCTATTTTCCTTTTATAGGGTGTCCCAAAATTGACGCAAGATTTGAATTTGCCGCCATTTGTGCGGTAAAGAGTTGCCAACGAAAAAAAAAGACAGCGTGACAGCTCACAGTTCAGGGTTATTAAAAATGGAGCGTTACACGAAAGAACAACGCATTTTCATTGTTGAGCAATATTTTAAAAATAATGAAGGTTTGGCAGCTACAGTTCGCAATTTTCGTACAAAATATGGTCGGATTAGTGATTTAACTTCATCAACTGTGAAGAGATTAATTAAAAAATTCAGATCATGCGATTTAACGCCATCGGACTTTTTTCTTTGGAGTTTTTTTGAAGTCTAAGGTTTATGCCATCGAGCCCACGACCACCCACACCTTGAAGGAGGAAATTGAACCACATTTATGCAAAACGGTCATGGAAAATTTCAACATAAGAGTGCGTATGTGCCAGCAAAGCCGTGGAGGCCATTTACCCGATATGCTATTCCATACATAACCCTATACTCTATACTTTATGAATCAATTAAAAATTTACATTTTTAATTAAAAACCTGTGTTCTCTATCAAAATTACTTCTTCCGTGAATTTTGGGACACCCTATATTTTGTATTCAGAAACATGCAGCGGTGTGAGATCTATCTTTGTAAGAAATAAGAGACTTGGAAGATTTTGTATTTATTGTAATAATGCTTCACTCTCTTTGTTTCTCTGTGCTCACTTAATTGTATCCCAATAATGGCAATCAATGATACGTGGAGAAGACCCTCGGGGAAACGACGGTGAATGCTTACAGGCTACAGTTAATTAGGATCAAAACCACTAGCATACTCATTGGTTAATACCTTAAATAACCAGAACACTGCAAAAAGTTGAGGAAAAAAAGATGATACGTCTTAAAGTTAAGATAGAAAAATACTAAGTTAACCCCAGGCAACAGACGCAAATTAATTTCTAGCTATAAATAAATACAAATTTGGCCAAACTGGTTTTAAATTTCTGGATTGGCACCAAAACATAGTAACGGGGAAAAAAAAAACAGCTTGCTTAATGAAGGTAGAAGTCCAATTAAAAGCACAAGTCGATAGGAAGAAAACCTTCAACCACAGCTGTCCCTTAGTCCCCTAAACTTAAACGTGCAGATTGTTGTAGTCCTTTAAATCACTTGGGCATACTGGCTCTGAACAAAGGCAAGACCACTCCTAGTCACATGTTATTTATTCCTGCGGTTATCAGAGACTGAGGGTCTGTACTGCACTCTTACTCTCATGCCTCTGCTCATGTAACTTTTATTCCAACCAAACATGGCACAGCTCCGATCTGAAGCCACCTAATGAATAGTTTCTCTTGTATGTAGTGCCATGTTATAGTACCAGTAATTTGACTGTGATAGACTATTATGGTGTATTGATGGCATTCCTCCCACTAAAAAAATAAATGTTTGTTGTCCTGGCTATAAAACATCTACTTAGCTCATTTTGGTTAAGTCACCTGTCTGTTTAGTTCACAGTTAAAGTGACAGCAAGAGAGTTAAAGTTTGGCCAGGTAGCTGAACAAGCTTTGGGAGGTGTCAAGGTTGGGTACAATTTCTATTATAACACATAAAATATGGTTTAAATATTATCTAATGTATTTCAGTATTACACTGTACAATTTTGAGGTATTCAATAAAACACTTCCAATTAGTTTAGGGAAAATTAGACTTCTCTTTTGTTTGTTTTTCTTTATCCCAAAGTGTCAAGATTAAAGGAATGTTTCCATATATAGCAATGTCAAAGTATTATTTCTACTGTAAGAAAACTTAAATTAATTACAGACCAGATTAGGGGTAGTATTAATATAAAATAAAAATAATTCTGAAATAAATGACAGCCCCTGCCTGAAAACAAGACACCACATAGGAAAACTGTTGTTTTGAGAATATAATCTGTTTTAAATATGCCCAAGGAATACAGATGTGGGGGATTCACTTTAGTCAGCCCCTCAATTTTCAGCTCTTCTTTACAAGAGTTTCCCCGAGTGGTCAGAAATCTCTGCAAAAAAAGGCTAAATATGAAATTCAAGGGTTGAAGGATGCCTCCTCTTAACCCTCTCAGAATACCAACGGCCTGCTTGCCTGAGATCTTTCAAAAGCTTGCTCCCTGGCCAACATGACAGCTGTCACTCAATGCGACAGACAGCTGGAGTTCTCCCGGGTGACAAAGAGGCAAAACAAATTAAGCCTAAGATGACAGAAAATGAGGAGCCACATTATGAAGTGTTACAGTGAGACCTTTCACCAGCATAACAGGCGCAAGCTGTTCACTGTTAAGAACTGTGCCATGTGGGATTAATCACTGGGGGAAAACTGAGCCAGCTCTGAACAGTGCAGACTCTTGCTGTCTTCTCAGACCACTGTAGCTGCTGAAATGTCAGCGCTTCCATCTCAGAGAAGGTTAAACCATACATACATACATACATACATACACAAACTGCATTTACTGAGCGAGTAATATCATCTAACCAGCTAAGCCACTAAGTGAGATTTACGAAGCATTGGGAGATATTTTTTATTTCTTTGCTAATTTTAAAATGTTCATTTTTCATAGGTTTTTCTGGAGCTCAACAACCGAAAGAGATCAAGGTTACTGAACAGCCAATGCATGTCTTTGGAAATGGACTTTCACAAAGAACCAAAAGGAGTCTGAAGTAAAGATTCTGGAATAAATGAAAACTTTTACAAATGAGTAGAGACGAAGACTGTGTTTCTCTTGACTGTTCATTCAACAAACAACAGACAAGGACATAAAACAATATGTATGTACTAAACGTTACAGATTATAAGATGGTGTACAAAGAAACTGAAGTACAAGGCAGATACGGGATACTTCAAGCTAAATATTTAAGAATTTCTAGGAAAGCCAAATGTGTAAATAGTAACTTTTTCCTGGTTTAGGTTTGCTTTAAGCTAATAAATCCATTTCTGTTACAGTGTGGTGCTCATTATTAAGCAAGGTGGTACAGATTTAATTCTTTCCTAATGGAGTGATCCTGTTAACAAAAATTTCATTGTACTAGACTACATATGCAGTATTTCTTTCAAACTGTCCTGCACTGTCTATGTAAGGTACTTCATAGTTTCCACCATTAACAGTACTACTGAAATAAAGAAATTGTGTTTGTCAGAAAGGAATGAACCAGCGCACATATCTTTCACTTTTTTCAATAAGTAAATATTGGCTACAATAGCGGGGAAACAGAACAGTTTACTTTATACAGTACAATACTGTTCAAACCAAGCAAAGTTACAAAGCAGTTTACAGAAAGTACAATTTTAGGCCTATTTAAAGAATAGGACATATGCAGGTTAAAGGACTTACTGTATTTACTCGCAGATAAGTTCTCCCGCGGATAAGTTGCTACTTGATTTTACCGTATAATTTTCTGGTATTTTATAATGTCGGTCATATAAGCCGAATGCAGTAAACTCACGCTATTTGACCAATAGATTATGATATGCTAACGCCCACCTGAGAAAGTAACCACGGAGCACCCTGCCTTTTATTTCTATGTATTGTGCCTACGTGACCACCCGAACTACTCCGAACCAACGTTTGCACTGTTTTGTGTTTTTTGAATCTCACACCCTCATACATTTTTATCGTAAGAGCATCCCTTATCTACAATGGAGCGTTCGATCAGAAGAAAATGTGAAGCTGGTTTTAAATTAAACGTCGTTGAAGTAGCAAAAAAAATTGGTCACTGCGCTGCAGCAGCAAAATTCGATGGGTCTGAGACACTAATGCGAGACTGGGGAGGCAAGATGATGTTTAAAAAAAAAAAAAAAAAAAGTGTCACATTTTTGAACTGATGTATGAGTCGGGGTCCAAGTTTATGGTTGACTTTTTGGGTTTCAAGACCCGACTTATATGTGAGCATATACGGTACTCAGAATCGCAATGTATGTAACCTAAAAAACTTTACAGAAAAACTTTGGGGATAAGTAACAAGATAGCAAAACGCTTGGGTCAGTACAGTCCTTGGCAAAACCTAAAAATGTAAACTTCAATGGGCAAACACTGCCTTATGTTCCTTTGACATAACAGATAAGCAACTGCCCTATTACACTAGCTGTTTCAGTGTATAAAAATATACATACATAGACGCATTTTATATATATATATATATATAATATATATATATATATATATATATATATATATATATATATATATATATATATATATATATATATATATATATATATATATATATATATATATATCTATCTATCTATCTCTATATATATATCTATCTATCTATCTATATCTATATCTATATCTATATCTATATATCTATATATCTATATCTCTATATCTCTATATATATATATATATATATATATATATATATATATACACAAACACAGGTCAAATCTCATTATATCGATACCAAAGTAACAAAACTTTTAGAACAACAAATACTTTTTGTTGACTCGGACAAATGTTCATACAACATAATGTTTAACAGATTTTATTTTAATGAAATGTCAATTTCAGTATAATAAGCATTTTTTCGACCAAAAATGGCCACTGAAGATAAAAATGAGATGCAAAATATGCTTAATGCCACGAATACCCTTTTACCGAGTCACAGAACCCTGCAATAGGCTGTCTCTTGTTAGACCAAAAGAAAGTGACAGTTGGTTGTGAAATTTCTGGTTTTCAGCAGTCTTAGTGAGAGTGTAGACGAAAACATCATATACGGAAATTGTGAGTCAGTGCTCCAATGAGCATCTGTGAGGGTAGTCGTATGCGGATACTGTACTGCTCAAGTTTTATAGGAAAATCTAGGTTCTTTATTACTGAATAGAGAAGGCAGGTACAGTCTCAAGAGGTCATTCAAAATAGGAGCTGTTACTTCAGCACAAAAAGGTAGGAGCCTTCGACAAGGACAATTGCCCTGCTTTAGCTCCTTTCTTCAGATTACGAGGACACCAGTGGCTTGGAATCGCCGCTGTGACAGACCAGGAGCATGTGAGGAACAGTAGGTCAAAGCCTGACGTTAAATGTTCTAATCATCAGGCAACAAACACACTACGTGGTTAGCCTGATCCTGCAGAGGACAACCAATTATTCTACCTTTGGTTTACTGTTTACCAGACTCAGCAGAGCAGGTATGGAACTGTCCTGGTGCTGCTGCCATTAGACTTGGCAAACTGCTGGTGACCCCGGTGACAACAGAATATTTATTTTCCCTATATCCATTATAATGAAATTGGATTCCACCTGTACATACATATACATACTGTATATACACATGCAAACACGCACTAATTGTTGATTATTATTGCCAGCTTTAGCCAGATATTTTAATATTAATACTTGCTAACCGCACTACGTTTTTAAATTACTATTACCTTTACTACTGTTACCAACAAAAGTGTATTTCTCTATTATGAAATGTATAATTGTGAGTAAATAAGAGTGAATTAGTTAGTCTTACAATTATTATTAAGTATTATTTTTAATACCAGGGATATTTTTCACCCCAAATGTCATCTTTTCAAATTTTAAATCTAGATTTTAATTAATTTCTGAAATCTTCACAAACATAGGATATTCTTTCATTGAACCAATGCAAAAATAGATAAAATAGTATTTAAAGCGTCCAACTGTTGTTATTTTTCATTGAAAGAGGGGGTTAGAATGAATCTGGCATAAATGTTAGTAAATGAGAGAGTGAATGCATAAAAGAGAAAATAGCTTAAAATCCTACTTTTGGAGATTTCATTTGCTACAGTATATAGAAAGTATTAGATAAACAGGAATTGCTAGATCTGATTCTTGTCAAAACTGATCTAATATTTTCACAATCCACCTAAAACATCACAGCGAGCAAAGAAACCTGCTTGGGCACCCACTTAATGTGCTGCTAGACATGTCATTGATCAGACTGGTCATCTACACCCCCACTGAACTATAATGCTTTCCTGCAGCTGATTCTTCAACCAATTAATGCCTGAATTTACATTTTGTTATTTTGTGTTAGAGTTAAGAAAAGGTCTCATTGTCTTTTTAATAAAAGAAAACAAAATATTAACCAAAGGACATGTCACCTAATCTATTGAACATGCCCCTAGACTACTCCTTTATGAGACACAGACAAATAAATCTGACTCAAATCATAATATCCAGCATGGTCAAAATAATAAAATCTTTTGAAACAAGATTATCAGATTTTCCCAGACTAGTATAATAATAAAAATAATAATAATGCTGATTAATAATTTGGATGAAATGCACCTGAAAGGGCTGTTTAGGCACTATTCTAAGAATTTCATAAAACAATAAATAAAGCTCCTATGTAAGGGGATGCCCAGCTTTGCCACATATTTTTATGAACTAATAACTACCCTTCAAATATAGACAATTTGTACAATTTATATACCACAATATTTAATTTAGCACCATTCTGTTCAGCTGTTGTAAATTATTTCAGTTGTTCCGTGCTATGTTGCTATCCTATTCTGCTATTTTCAAGATATGACATCCTTAGGCCACACAAACTCTCTGACCTAACTGGGATGCTAAAAGATCAAGAATAAGCTCATCTTTATAACACTATCACTATGAAATTATCCCATAGAGTGAATACTTCATAGGGTAGATGGCTAAACGGAGTATCTCTTCCTTTGGAGCATTGTCGGGCAACCGGTGCGCGTGCGCTGCAGAATTTTCTAGGGGCGCCGCAAAAACTTTTGTAAAATATTTTAAATTGCTACTGTTTTTAAACTTTTGTTTGATTAAAAAGATAATGTTTAAAAAAATATATTTTATGTTGGAATAACAGATGATGGTTAATCAGATTGATGAATAAACAAATGTATTTATTTTGAATGCAAGTTAAAATTTTCACTGTTCACCATTCATCATAATATTAACATCACTTAAAAAGTCTCGTCGTTAGATGATCTCGCTCACTGTACGGATAGAAGGCGGCGTAGCAAACACAGAATGAGAAAATACGAATGCTACATTTCGGCTCTTGCCAACGAGAGAGTATCGCTGTAGCTGCAGCTCTCACCATTTAATCGTCTGAGTATTACTATGGAAAAATGAACCTTATTTTCGCTCTGACACCGCTGATCGACACAGTAAACTTTGTAAACTCAGTGACCTTTTCCAGTTCTTTGTGGTGAAAAACATTTTGTTGTGACGCAAGCATTCGATACTTCCTTGTAATTTAATTCTCAACGATTATCACTCGCTTTTTATTTACGGTAAGTTTAATTAAACTTTATCTAGAAAAGTTCAAACATAGTTTATTCTCGTCACGACTTTATTTATGGGCAGTCCCTCAGGTGCGCCACGAAAGAAAATTTTTGGACTTTAGTGCGCCGCAACTCGAAAAAGGTTGCCTTTCACTGCTTTGGAGTAAACAAAAAATTCTGGAACTCAAAGTACACTAAGCAAACAAATGCTGCACAAAGCAAGCTGGTAAGACTAAAGACAAAGACAGTCATAAAAGCAGAAGAACAGAGGACAGAATAATATGGAAGCACAAACAACATAAGCAGAAAGCAACACCGACATCAGATTTGGTAACCTGAAATGGTTCGATACAAACAGCTACACATTGTGTGTAATGTCCATTCAAGCTTCAGAATAGTGGTTTGGGTATATCTAGACTACCTAAGACTGTGAATTTAAGAAAAATAGATCTTCTAGAGCTTCCTGGCCTAACCTCTTTCTTGATGATACTACACCCTAAAAATGATCTTCAACTAAAATGAAGATCATAATGGCCTCTTTTGTTCAATTCTTGCTACAGATGGATAGGCAACAACATGTTAGAACAAACTTTATTTAGAGAAATGACCTGTGCTTCTTGAAGCCTCAATAATGCATGGCTCAAACAGCAGAAAATGCTCATGCATCTGTAACACATATGGCCAATGTTGTTTAATAAGGGTCTTGTCATTGTCATATTGCAGAACACTGGCCTGATATAAATTAACAAAAACTCTTCTTAAGACTGCTTCTGTCAGCAAAAAAAATAAAATAAAATAAAAAATAGTGATTATCTACAATGGAAATGCATCGGTCAGATATGGAAAAATCACAGCCATACTTAGCCCAGAAATATAATTTAATTAAAAATGCAGTTTTTCATTTTGTAATGCTAATAATTTTGGACTGATGATCACTGAACAATGCTACATTTACACAGAAAAAATTCCAACAATGAAAACTTCTTTCATTGACCTTCAGTTAAGTTCCATGTTGAAAAAGGTTAACGGTGTTAATGAAATACTTAAATTCAGCACTTTGATTTGAAAGGCACCCATTTTTGTTTTTGGGACAATTGTGAAAGCAACAGTAGCTAATCTGAACCTGACTGACAGCTTGAGGACACTCACCATGTGAATCATGTGGTCAGTTTAAGCCAAAGCTGTAAGTCTTTCAAACGCAGTGTAAAAAATGTGAATGTTATGTAAGAATACTGCAGCATTAATGTTTTAGGTAGAGTTGTAAAGAAAAAGAATGACCAATTAGTAGAGCACATTGTGCATCTAAATGTGGAACTAAAATTTGGATTTTCTGCATCTAAAATAGCCTGTCATCTAATGAAAAATTTCATTCAGAGTTCTGAATAAAGGTCAAAAGGCTAAGTGCAAACTGGGGCGCATTTTAAGATGAGCGAGCGATAGATAGAGATAGATAGATAGATAGATAGATAGATAGATAGATAGATAGATAGATAGATAGATAGATAGATAGATAGATAGATAGATACTTTATTAATCCCAAGGGGAAATTCACAAATTAGGGTTAGGGATGTTTAGATCTTTAGGGATGGAAAGGCACATTTCAGTAATCAAACATTCCAACATCTACTGCAGTGCATCTTGTATTGAGACCCACACTTCACTGCCCCACCCTTATTCATACAAGTTGCCAAATTATCTTATTTGTTATAAAATTTCAAAAACTGGTGTGTAGGCAATGATCACGCTAGTATTAAGTATTTAAATGTCAGATCCATATCTCTCTCTCTCATGATAAAGCGCAAATTATTCAAAGATCCTAAAATAGTTTGTAGTGCCTTTTGATTATCGAATGCCATCATCATAATTTTGGCCTCTTTCTTTATTTGTAGCACTGACAGCTGAGTTATCAGTTTATTTATGACTGTGGCATAAACAGACAGGTACTGTAGAGCAGCTACATGATCAACACTGAATAAAGGAATTCAATGAAGGCTGAAAAGTTCATCATTAAACTGCCATTGACCAAAGAAACTTTTCTGAACATATTTTTAGTTAAGGGATGACATTAGAAGATTCTTACAATACAGACTTGGCTAACATTTTAACATTAGCATACACTTAATCATTTACTTATAAAATAATCAGCTAATTTTGCACTAAGTAAAAAATGTTATTCTTATCATAAATCTATCCATTGACATATCTGAAAGTTTAACATTTTCCATTTATGGAAAAATACAGCAGAAGTGTCATGAGAAACGAACAACTGTTACCTTAGTCTAAGAGTAACAACACACAACATGGTTACACACACACAAACAACTAGAATTATAGTTTTAACTTTATTGTTCAATATAGTACTCATATTTCTACCAGCATGTTTCACATTGTTTGATTAAACTCACCTGTAAGATACCATCAATAAAAATTACCAATACACAATGCATACTTTAGCTGAAGTGGGTTGAAAACTTGTCAACCAGACTTGTTTGCTGTTGTCTACACCCTTTCATTCTTGGATTCACTTTTTATTGGTTGGTACAGTTTGCCAAGTTACACCAAATTTTTTCCCAATCTGAAAGGCGTTAGTTTCCTCTGATCCCAGAAATTTTGATTATAGGGTTTGATTTATGGTGCAATTACAAAAAGAAACCAACGTGATTGCAACTAGATTCTGCAAAGTATATTGGGCACAGGCTACTTGTTAGACACAAAGTCATTGCTCGACAGTGTAGTAAGCTTGAGCTGTGCTTGGCAGTGTGTTTTGGCCTACAGGAGTTAATTTTACACAAAAACTGTCCTTGATAACAAAGCAGTAAATATAAAAGTAATGGGATTTTTTTTTAAAAGGAAATTCCCCATATATTTTTCACTGGCATGAATAAAATGTTGTAATGTGTGAGGGCAGGACCTGAGATGCTCAAGAGTCTGCAGGCTGTCTGAAGAGGTGTGAACAACTGGAGCAGTCAAATGTAAATCCGTCCTGAAAAACATGGCTTACAGAAGTGTTTCTCAGCCTTTCTGGTGTTGTGTCTTTTTCCCATTTACGTGTCTTCGCGACGCACACATTTAGGGTCTCGCCTTGGAGAACTGAATGCGGTTGTCATAGCGGGTTAGCTTATCCACTTTGGTGAATTGAAGACTATCACTGGGGTAGAGTCCACGAAGGTGAACTGAACACAATCAGATCTCTGTCCACCCATGGTGAATTCGAGGGTGATCATCACAGCATGTCCCCCTTGGAGAACTGAGAGTGATTGCCAGAGCGGTTGAATAGCTTTGTCTGGACAAGCTCAATTTACAGAGTGGAATGAGCGCAATCATCAGAGCTTTGATCCACTCACGAACCACCATGACCTACCACCACTATAAACAATAGCATCTCCGGTCCCAAAGGAGGCAGCCCACAATGGCGACCCAGTGGTTGGGTAAAACTGGCTTAGAGGGCTAGAAATCAAACACTTACTTAAAAATCACATCAGAGATGCTCCTCTGCTGCTCAAGTTCATAAATGTAGGTGTGTCCACTGGTGAGGCAGGACAGCAGCATTTAAGGTCGGCCAAGGAAGTAGACAGTGGGTTCAGCCATGAAGCAACCGATGGTCCTTTTAAGGACCAGCTTCTGCCAGTGTTCTCTTAAGGGCTAAATCTCAGGTCCCCTTGGGTCATTACAACATGAATAAATGGAAATTTCTACGAATCTGAAGGTACACTTTTTCTCCAAAGATTCCTAACAGCAACATCTTTATATTTGGACTTAAATATAGAATAAATCAATATGTGTAACAGCAGCCTATATAAAGTTGCATTTTAGAAATATGTCATGAATTGTTAGTTTAAATATCTTTAAAACAGACCAAATTCTATGTCAACAAAACAAAGTTTGAGAGCAAATCAATACAGTTAGGTCCATAAGCATTTGGACTATTTTCATTACTATGGCTCTGCGCCACCACAATAGATTTGAAACGAAGCGATCAAGATGCGACTGAATTTAGACTTGCAGTTTTAATTTATGGCGTTTAACAAAAGAACTGTATGAGCCATTTAGAAAAGACAGCCATTTTCCTACATTTTCAGGGGCTCAAAAGTATTTGGACAAACTAACATAATCATAAATATAATGATCATTTTCAATACTTGGTTGAAATTCCTTTGCAGTCAATGACTGCCTGAAGTCTGAATCCATGGCCTTCAAGTGCTGGGTTTCCACCATACTGTTGTTTTGCTAGGCTTTTACTGCAGTTGTCTTCAGTTGCTGCTTGCTCGTTGGACTTTCTGCCATCAGTTTTGTCTTCAGCAAGTGAAGTGCATGTCTATTTGGGTCGATATTAGTGGATTGACTTGGTCATTGAAGAATACTGCACTTCTTTGCCTTGAGATGCATAAGGTTTGCTTTCACAATATGTTTTTGGCTCATTGCCCATCTGTACTATGAAGCGTCATCCTATCAGTTTTGCAGCAT
The DNA here is from genome assembly GCF_016835505.1 of Polypterus senegalus. NCBI lineage: Eukaryota > Metazoa > Chordata > Cladistia > Polypteriformes > Polypteridae > Polypterus > Polypterus senegalus. The sequence continues at coordinate 155,864,760 of NC_053165.1, forward strand.
TTGTCCGAATCTGAGCAGACAGTATAGCTCTATATACTTCAGAAATCATCCTGCAACTTATGTCAGTAATCATATCATCAACAAACACCAGTGACCCACTTCCACTGGCAGTCAGGCAGGACCATGCCATGCAATGGTAGGTCTTCCTCCCAGGGAGTGTTCTTGGTTTGGCTAAATGTTTGAAACTTTTTTCTTCACTAAGAAAGAATTCTGCGAACAAACAGCACAGTTGTCACCCAAAGCCTTCTGATGATGCAGAGTTCACCAGTACGCTCCTTCTCTTTAAAAGTGTACTAAATGGTTGATTTGACCACTACTGGTGTTTCTGCTTTCTCTCTAAAGGGTTTTTGTTTTGTTTTCTCTGCCTAATGATGGCCTATTTTCACTCACATGGACAACTCTTTGGACCGACCACATGAGAGTTAACGGCAACAACTTCCAAATGCGAATTCCACACTTGCAGACCTTCTACCTGCTGAATAGTTAATGAAATAATGAGGGAACTGCTCACATCTGGCTCTGAAACAGCTCGTCAGTCAATTGTCCACATAATTTTGAGCCCCTGAAAATGGTAGGACCATGTATAAAAATGGCTGTTATTCCTAAATTTGAGTAAATGCTGAAAGTCTACACTTCAATCGTGTAATTATTTCTTCATTTCAAATCCATTGTGGTGGTGTATAGAGGCATAATTATGAAAATGTTGTCCCTGCCCACATAATTATGGACCTAACAGCATAATTCAATTCAAAAAGTTACCCATACCTAGCTGGTTTGCTTGTTAGTTGTGAATGTGATTACTTATTTTAGATATAACTTATGCCACCATGATGTAAATTATGCTATAGAATGCCTAGTCATTATGGAGGAATATTTCGGACAAAATTAAATAAATGCGCAAATAAATAAAAGTACTGTGAAATGTGAGCATAAATAAATAAATGTGTCATGAAATGAGTGCCTAAATAAAGATGTCATGAAATGAGAGCATAAATAAATAAATGTGTCACGAAATGTTTTTTTGTTGCTTATTTATTTATTTAATTTTGTCCGTAACATTCCTGCAAACCGTCATGAAATACGACTTGAAATAAAACTGTCACGTTCACTCGTCAAAGTTGAGAGGGTGGGTTCTAACACGCCTTCTAGTTACTGATTGGTGAATCGATAGCACAAGAATTAATAAGAAAAATGCTTACTACTGCCGAAGATATTACGTATTTCAGAGAGAGAATTGAAGATTTACTTTTCGTACTTTTAAACCACATAACAGAAGGGGTTCGATTGACTCAGCTGGAATGTCAAAGGATGGCCAGAGCAGGGAACTGCGTCACCTGTACTGGAGTGTAGTCAAGTCCCTTCCAACAGTTCTTCAATATTTTCAAATCTAGTTTTATCTATATCGGAGTCTAAAAGGACCGCCAACATTGCAATTTCTTCCGATAAATCTTCAATTCTCTCTGAAATACGTAATATCTTCGGCAGTAGTAAGCATTTTTCTATTTAATTTTTGTGCTATCGATTCACCAATCAGTAACTAGAGGGCGTGTTAGAGCCCGCCCTCTCAACTTTGATGAGTGAAAGTGACAGTTTTATTTCAAGTCGTATTTCATGACGGTTTGGAGGAATGTTACGGACAAAATGAAATAAATAAATAAGCAACAAAAACATATTTCGTGACACATTTATTTATGCTCACATTTCACAGTACTTTTATTTATTTGCGCATTTTTATTTATTTTATTTTGTCCGAAATATTCCTCCATAAGTCATCACCAAAGATCCATTTTCTACAACACAGCAGACAGATGTCAAAGGGGCAAATAAAAGTATTGGAGACACCTGTAAAGCTTCGGTTGGGCAACTCTAAATCAGTTCTTACTCATCATTTATTTGGAGGTTTACTTTTACTGTACAAGAGTTAAGACACTGCCCTCTTATACTGTAGACCAAGTTTACCATAAATGCAGCCATGTCAATTCAATTACAAATACAATGTTATTATAATCTCATTTCTTCCATTTGGATTTAGAGCTATAAAACACACAACTGTGATGCTTTACTGTAGAGAGTAACACAGTAAAATAAACTCTAGTCATGGTACATCTTTCAGATAGATGATACTAGCTTCTGTTAAAAAGGCAAAAAAAAAAGATGATTGGGTTGGGGGAAGTGTGGAGTGGAAGAGTAAATGGTTCCCTCCCTTCCCAGCATCTGCAGTGATAGTCCACTGTGTGAGTGGCCAGCAAGAATTTCAGATGTGACATTTTGTCCTCATTCAGTGCACAAGTTTGTCAATCTTTGTTCCTTTTACTGACCTTCGCTTCCGACATCTCCAATGCACCACATAGCCAGTCAAACAGAGTCAATTACCTGGCATTCTTTGGGGAAGTCACCAAAATTTAACTTACTAAAACTGGAAGAGTTGGCAAGACTTAAATTTAAAACTTGGAGCAGCCAGAGTTTTTTTTTTTAAAAACAAACAACCACCAAAAAATAAAAATAAAAAATATGCCCTCCCACAAGGCAGGAGAGTGCATTGGACTGTTCTGTGGAGTGAGTCGGTCATCGGTGACTGACTTGCTCCGCAGGCATTTCGGAGTGCAAGATGGAGCTACCATGGGGACATGGATTTCAAGCTGTGCCCCCAGGCAGACAACAGATAGGTTGGCTGGGTGGGGATGGGAGATGGGGTGCTTAGGAAGTTTTCTTACCAACCTGTCTGCACTCTAAAAACAGGTGGGAAAGTGAGGGGTAGGTGGGGAACTGAGGGTTGGGTTTAGGAAGCGAGATGTTTGTCTGGCAGGAAGGGAACGGTACCTGAATTAGGCGTTGCGGGAGAGTTAGCCTGGCTGGCTTGGGCTGACACACTGGCTGCATCCACCGCTGTTTTAACAGCGTACAGGTTTGCCTCCTCCTGGAACTTACCGATGTTCTTCTTGTACCGGATTCTCTTGTTGCCAAACCAGTTAGAAACCTACGGTAAGCAATAAGAAACATTAGGAGGAAAAGAAGTGAGCAATGAGTGTGCCTCGTTTGTGTATTGTGTCGAAACACCGGCGCACCAGTGGGCTAGACATGACACTCACCTGCGAAACTGTGATGCCACATTTTTTAGCCAACTCTTCTTTGGCCTCCTCACTGGGGTAGGGATTACTAAGGTGCGAGTAGAAATACTCATTTAAGACTTCTGTCGCCTGCTTGTTGAAATTACGCCTTTTGCGTCTGCAAAAAGAAAAGAGGTTTAATGGGAAGAAATAAATGCAATGCTTATGAACTCAGCATTTTCAGTTGAACACCATGCATAAAAGGAAAAGGAAAAGAAAGACATGCAGTAACAGGCAGTAAAGTCCAGAAACCATCGGGGTGGTGGGGGGGGGGCCCTCTTCCAGATTTATTATTCATTCTTCTGTTTAATTTCGCTTATTGTAAATATTAATTCACCAGAAAAGAACTAAAGCTGACAACACATGTGGGAAATTTGCAAACCAACCAACCCAGCCAAAGATTCACATCAGAAGGTACGAGTCCCTCAACAAGTCTTAAAATCACATGTTCTTGCTTATAGATAGTAGCTTGGTACTGTGATTTTAGCTTAGGATTTTTAAGCTGTCGAAAAAAAAAAAAAAAAAAAGAGTAATTACCTAAAGTTTATATGAAAACTGCTATTTTTCTACAGTACCCTTTAGAGTATGATGACTTTGAGGTCTGCAGACGTTTAAACTTGAAATAACACAATACACATAGAATTAACATAACAATAACATTCACACTTGCAGACGTTTTCCAACAGCAGCAGATATAAGGAAGGACCAGACCTAGAATACGGGGCCGATACATTATCGGTAACTCACATTCACTTGTTCACTTGCCAGCTTGTCTAAAAAGAATGCCTTTTAAAGCTATGGCAGGAAAGCAAATAACGGCAAAAAATAACAGTTTAAAATTTTGGAATAATTAATTGAAGAAGGTGTTTTAACAACAACAACAAAAAAAAGTCTACATAAATGTTACAACTGTACTTGGGAATGCTATGTCAAAACATTTCTTGTTTGGCGAATGAAATGCATGCAATTATCCTGCACTGCAATAACTGCAGGTAGCACATATGATCAGTATGAGTAAGATATTTAATAAAAGTCGTTTCCACACCATAGGGACACCAAAATGAATGCCAAAGGCTACCCACCTTGAGTCATAAAATGTGAGACACAGCTTAGGACAAACAAGGACTTAAAGAAATAATCAAATGCATATTCATTTAGAATTGTAAAATTACAGTGAGAGGAAGAGAGTTACAGTGGTACAAGAAAAAGACGTAGTGTGTGTACACTGATATGGACACGTTGTACGGATACTAGCAAATTTTTCAATTCTGCTTTGACTTGGCAAAGAATTATATCAGCCTTTAGAACGTTGATAATTAAGCAGGAATGGTGGCACTAGTTAATTAAACATATCGTAGTTTAGATTTGGCAATCAATTTAACATGTTTTTGGACTATGAGAAGGTGGGCTGTCGAAGTACCCCAAAATTAACCTTTACATATTTATATTAAATAAGTACAGTACGATCAGCAATGTCCAGTAGTGTCCTGTAATGCCACAAAAGCGTTAATTTATAGCCGCTCAAACATGCAAAGACTTGTGTCTTTCATATAAAACCTTGAGAGATGACATTAGTTCCAAGTGAAGGTAATGTGTAAGAACTGTCAGACCTTGCTGAATCATCGCGCCCATGCCCAGTCATCTTCAACTATGCAGTACTTCGAGGTCTACAGTCTGACGTGATCCAATTTGCAATAAACGTCAGTAGTTAATGCTTTAGATTTTGTTTCATTTATGGATTTTAGTCTGCCACAGATTTTGATGCCAAGCATTAGAACTTGATTTAGAGAATTCAATTTGTTTAATTACATGCACAGTAGGCCTTCAAAATTCTCAAACGTTTCGATAACTTTGATAGTGAAGAATTAGTTTTTTTTTTTTTTTTATCCTTAATGGTGACACACATACTTGTACACCAGTATAAATTATGGGGAAGTGAATTTTGGACAGAACTTCTAGACTCAGAGCTGTGGGAATCTGGAACAAACTACAGAGTTAAGTCATTGAAGCAGAAACCTTGAAAAAGTATAAAAAGTTGTAATTTCTACATGCTGTGACTGAAATGTATGCAAAACAGCTTAAATGAAAGTCTACTCATACAATGTACATTTTAGTCACATCAAAATTGTTTGATTTGTAATTTTAAACTGTGGAGCAGAGGAGTAAATCAAGGAAAAAATTGTCTTTGTCCCAAACCTTATGAAGGACACTGTATGTTTTCAATATGCTATTAATTCTGTTATTTTTTTCTCGTGGGGTATTCGTAATACTTCTGCGCGTTTTTTTTTGTTTTTTTTTTAAAGACACACATGAAAATGCAACCTTATGTGACACTTGAGAACAAAGCCCTACACAAAAATGTGAAAAAACAAAAAAAACAAAAATAAAAAAAAGGCTGGACTCTCTTTTATCTTCAGCTACAATTGTTTTTGCTCCTGGTGGCTAGATGAGACAATCTCACTGCCATTCTCATCTCTTTTATATAAATTGAGACATTGTGAGTCTGTAAGTGTCTAACAAATGAAAAAACGAAATATCCTAAATGTTGAATTATAATGATTTTTAATTGCTTCCTCCACATTGTAATTATTTACCAAATGTTTTTATTCAAAGCAACTTTACAAAAAAAAAATGAATTTTAGTGTTCATAAAAAAAAAAAAACTAGTATATTAACACATGCAAATTAGGGTGTGCCGGACATTACTTAATACCGTGTAGTGTGGGACGCCAGGGCACTGTGGTAGAGAGCACGTGGTTAAGGAATGACATGCGAGACTACAGTCATCCCCGGTCATACGCCCTTTACAGTTGTAGCAAAAATCTAATGCAAGTAACCTGGCTATTTTGTTTTTTTATTTTAATTACATATCATTGTTTTAGGCAATGTGTGTCATGTCAGTAACCACTTAAGACACAGACAGTATGTGAAAAACTATGGGTAGGCTGCGGCAGTTACAGTAAATGAGCATCAGCATGATACGATACTACGGCACCAAAAAATGTGTTGGAGGCAGCTTTTAGGGTGCCAGAGAAATTTTAAAATCTGTTCTTTGTACAACTCTAACTACAAAAACAGAGTGGGACTGTGTGGGTGAGCTTATGGGACAAGGCCAAAAATGCAGTTTGAAGGGATGTGTTAAAGAAACAGAAAGCTGTCCATTTTACCAGTGATCACACAAGATAACTATAATGTACAGGCTGATAGTGGAAGTGATGTGCATACACAGATCTGTAAAATACTGTAGTATGGCATAGCACGTCTAGAGTAGTAGAGTGTGGAAATTAGTGCGAGATAAAACAACTACTCAAAGAGAAAACAGAAATTTTAGTGATTGGCAATAATGGATACAATGAGGTTATTAGAAATAAACTTGATGCATTAGGATTAAAAGTCAAGATGGAGGTAAAAAACTTAGGGGTAACTGTTGACTGTAATCTAAATTGCATATTAATCAGATCACTAGGACAGCATTTTTTCACTTAAGAAACATAGCAAAAGTTAGACCTCTTATATCACTGAAAGATGCTGAGAAATTAGTTCACGCGTTTGTTTTCAGTCGACTAGATTACTGTAACGCACTCCTCTCAGAACTACCCAAAAAAGACAAAAATTGTTTGCAACGAGTGCAGAATGAAGCTGCTAGAATCTTAACTAGGAAAAGAAAATCCGAGCACATCACATCAGTCCTGATGTCACTACACTGGTTACCTGTGTCATTTAGAATTGACTTTAAAATACTGCTTATGGTTTACAAAGCCTTAAATAATCTCGCTCCATCTATACATATAAAGGAGAGTTGGGATCCGAGAGACTGTTTGTGTGTTTGTGGAGGGTTGGAGAGTTAAGGCGGGTGGGGGAGTCACGTGATCATCTCCCCTCCCATTCACCTCATTTCATTCACTTCATTTCGCTCCGAGTTGAGCTCGCAGCTGACGCGGTCTTGCCGTCCTTTTTCCTTAGTGTTTAGTCCTCTCTCCTTTACTGATTTACTGTTTACTAGACGCAGTACTTACTGAATAGTATTTTTTCCTTTAGTGTTTCTTAGTGTTTAGTAGATGCAGTGTGCCGGTGTTCCCGGCAGTGTTGCACTTTACTGTTACTTTCTACTTCGTTTTTGTACTTTAGTGTTTAGTAGACTTTTACTTTATCTCATTTACTGTTGTTTTTTTACTGTTGTTCCCGGCGCTGTTGCCCTTTTTCACTTTATCTCATTTAGTGTTTGGTAGATTTTTACTTTATCTCATTTACTGCTGTTCCTGTTTTTCCCATTTCAATTTTTTATGTAGCATGTTCACGAATTAGTCATAGAGAAAATGTATATATTTTGGGTCCAGGACAAACCAAAAATGTTGTATATAAAGAAACTCTATAAGTCACATGTAGATACATAATTATTCCAACTACAGCGACTGCAGGGAAGCGCACTTGGTCCGCTAGTCTTATATATCAGAATGTCTGACACCTTATATTCCAAATCGTAACCTTAGATCCTCAAATGAGTGTCTGCTTAGAATTCCAAGATCAAAACTTAAAAGAAGTGGTAAGGCGGCCCTCTGCTGTTATGCACCTAAAATCTGGAATAGCCTGCCTATAGGAATTCGCCAGGCTAATACAGTAAAGCACTTTAAAAAAACTGCTAAAAAGACATTACTTTAACATGGCCTTCTCATAACTTCACCTTAATTTAATCCTGATACTCTGTATATTCAATTAATTATAACTACTATTCAGGGTGGCTCTAAAATCCGTACTGACCCCTACTCTCTCTTCTGTTTCTTTTCCCGGTTTTCTGTGCAGGTCGCCACCACCTAATCAAAGCATCATGATGCTCCTACATTGATGGATTAAAAGCCAGAAGTCTACATGACCATCATCATCAAGCCCTTCTATGAGAACCCTAAATACAATGAGGACTGTTTCATTTATGTTAGGTAGAATGCCCAGAGGGGACTGGGTGGTCTCGTGGCCTGGAACCCCTGCAGATTTTATTTTTTCTCTCCCCGGCTGTCTGGAGTTTTTTTTTTTTGTTTTTCTCTCCTCCCTAGCCATCGGACCTTACTCTTATTCTATGTTAATTAGTGTTATCTAATTTTAATTCTTTCTTTGTCTTTTTTTTCTCTTTTCTTCATCATGTAAAGCACTTTGAGCTACATTATTTGTATGAAAATGTGCATTATAAATAAATGTTGCTGTTGTTGTTTCACATCCAAATGTCTGCTTTTGGCTTGAAATACAACTTTTCAAAAAACCTCAAAAACTTATTTGAATAGTGAAATTTCAACTGGTAGCCCTGAAGTTCTATTATATAGAGCTTTTCCATCATCAAAATCATTCCAATGTGCTTTACAGAAGCAACAGATATCCACATATGTAATTCTAACAGTGGTAGAATAATTAATCATGTTTACTCAATGAGTCTGTAGTGGGGGACCGAACTGGTAACCTTGTGCTTCACATTCCACTTCCTCAGGCACAAAAGGGGCCATACTTACTGCCTACATAGATGTGAGGACATGACTAAGTTTCTTTGCACTGAGTGAAAACCACAGCATTTTGAAAACAGCAAAGACAAAGTTAGACACATCAGTACCTGGCATCAAGGAAACGAGAGCGTAGGATCATGACAGCCTCACAGGTACTTTGCTTCAGTTGCATTTGGATGGAACTGAACTTGCGGTGAATAATGCTAACCATACGCTCAATTTCCTTTGGTGAAATGGGACGTGTGCGGCTCTGCTCCCGCAGCAAATTCATAACATGAGTGGTGAATTCACTGCATGCCTGGAGAGATGGAAGAAAAAAGTCAACAAAGGTCAGTCAGTAAACACAGGAATGATTTAGCACATGTGTCAACACGGCTGTGTCACTAAAACTCTTATTTCCGTTTCCAGTATATTATCTAACAGGACTACACACTCAATGGCCACTTTATTAGGTACACTTGTTGAACTGCTTGCTAACACAAATATCTATTCTGCCAATCACATGGCAGCAACTCAATGCATTTAGGCATGCAGACATTGTCAATATCGTCTGCTGAAGTTCAAACTGAGCATTAGAATGGGGAAGAAGAAAGGTGATTGAAGTGACTTTGAATGGGGCATGGTTGTTGGTGGCAGACGGGCTGGTCTAACTATTTCAGAAGCTGTTGATCTATTGGGATTTTCCTGCTCAACCATCTCTATGGTTTACAAAAGGGAGCTGCAGTTGTCTAGTAGAAAATGCCTTGTTGATGCCAGAGGAGAATGGCCAGACTGGTTCGAGCCGATAGAAAGGAAACAGTAACTCAAATAATCACTCATTACAACCGAGGTATGCAGAAGAGCATCTTTAAACACAAACACGTTGAACCTTGAAGCAGATAGGCTACAGCAGCAGGTTAGCTAAGAAAAGGCAAATGAGGCTACAATTAATACTCGCTCACCAAAAGTGGCCAGATTGACTGGAAGAATGTTGCCTGGTCTGATGAGTCTCGATTTCTGCTGAGACATTTGGACGGTAGGGTCAAAATTTGGCATCTTCAACATGAAAACAAGGATCCCATCCTGCTTTGCAACAGTTCAGGCTGGTGGTGGTGAAGTAATGTTGTGGGAGATATTATCTTGGCAAACTTTGGGTCCCTTATTACCAAATTAACATCATTTAAATGCCATAGCCTGCCTGAGTATCGTTGATGACTATGAGCATCCCTTTATGTCCGCAGTGTACCCAACTTCTAAAGCTACTTCCAGCAGGATAATGTGCCCTGTCACAAAGCACAGATTATCTCAAACTGATTTCTTGAACATGACAATGAGTTCACTGTACTCAACTGGCCTTTGCAGTCACCAGATCTCAATCCAGGAGAGCACCTTTGGGATTTGGTAGGATGGGAGATTCACAACATATATGTGCAGCTGAAAACTCTGCAGAAACCACTATCATGTCGGTATGGACCAAAATCCCTGAGGAATGTTTCCAGCACCTTGTTAAATGTACGTCATGAAGGCAGCAAATGGTGGACCAACCCGGTACTATCAAGGTGTACCTGATATTAAGTGGCCATTTGAGTGTAAAGGTGCTACAGCTTTATTGCTGTGTCTTTAGTGCTTATCTTGTACAGCAATTTTAATTTACAAACAAGAATGAGGTCATGAATGGGTAAAAACGCACAATGAATTTAGGAAAGAATGAATGAGGTCAAATTTTAAAAACTGTCATAACAACTTGGAAAGTAAGCACAGTTAAGGAAGGGTGTGAGTATGTTAAAAACAACACACAGTATGTACACTAAAAGACTTGCAAATCTTAATATATTTTAATTTTGCTATCGAAGGGCCAATTCAATGACCAAATGCAAAGAGGAGATGAACAAACAATGTGATCCAAAACTGAAAACATTTTCTCTTGTTGGGTTCAAAGGAACACCCAAATGGAGAATGACTTCCCAATGAAAAAAGCCAATACACACCATTATAAAATCCACATATGTTACACTATTAGCAAAATTTTTAAAATATCCGCCTTTACTCTTTCACATGTTTGGTCAATTTGTTATAACAATAAATACAATAAAATCTAACAAAGACATAAAAATACAGTATCCTTATATATAATTTGATACTATCCGTATGTATGGTGTTCGCGTCAATACCCCGTATGTATGGTGTTCACGTCAATACCTTGACTCAATACAAGTTAGAACCATGCAATGGGACTCTGCATACGTAGTTAGAACATAATGTGGCAAACGCGGATGCAGTATTGCACGATTGGCTAAGAATGTTCGATTGCTTCAGTGACGCCACTGGACAGCCGAGTATAGTAAGTCGCTGTTGGTTCGAGCAGATAACAGTAAGTTCAGTTGGTTTTTGGAACGTTGGTTTGGTGGGGTGTACTTTCCAGGACTAACATAGTCGACTGACTTAAACCCTTCGACAGCTCCAGAACCGTAAGTAATTTAGAACATATCGCCATTTGCTTGGTACGTCAAAATCTATCTTTGGACGGTTCGGTTTTGGCATCCGTCCGTCCTGACATCTATTGACAAACTGAGTAATGATGGCTGGGTAGTAACAAATTTGAGCCGATCTCAGATCTAAAATGACCACGGCAACATAATTATTATTCCGACTCTGATTAGAGTCGTAAAATACGGTTTGTTTTGAAAATTTGTTTGCTGGAAAAAAATGAAATGAGGTGCGCTGAAGAGCTGAGTTCACGTCTCGTAGCCCCGTTTAAACAGGCAGCTCTTCATTACATCGGCCGAGAAGGACTATTTTAAGCACAAATCAGTGCCATGATAACAAAATCATTTCAACGACTTAAAAAAACAAATAATTCTTTGCAGAGAACATATGGATTTCACAAACGTAGAATTTGTAGCCTGATTCGATCGGGCTCCAAGTCGCTAGTAAATACTTACATTGACAATAGTCTCAAATTTAAATTGCTTATAAGAGATGGAGCATAAGGTTAAACTAAACGAAACTTCGGCTTTTGATGTTGTATATATTACGGAGCACAAGGTAGACAACAGTGGTCAAGTTTAAACCTGACTAAACACCCCTCACACATGTAGAGTCAGAAAGAAGCTAAAATATTTCAGTCGCATTTGAAGAGGAGAAGGGTATGCCATCATAAAAGATACAATTCTGATTAGTTATTGCTAATAAAACACAACAGTGTCTGGTGATATTTGTGACAAAGTACGAAGGACCCTAACTTTTCAAAGACCATACATGTTTTTTTTCTCTCTGAATTCTGTGTGCCACAGAAAAGTTAAGACAAAAAAACTATTCAACAATACTGAACTTGTATAATAACACTGTTGAACTTACACCCCTACACCTTTTTTTACCTGCTCATATTTTTCCAGTTCTGCGTGGTAAATCTGACGGATCTGTGCCAGTTTGGCACGGTAGTCGGAATGCTCGATGCTGCCATCATTTGGGGAGCCTCCTGCAGCTGCAGCCGCTGCAGCAGCAGCAGCTGAACCTCCACCCTTCTCAGGGCCGGACACCCCTTCTGCCAGCAACATGTTGTCTAACCTCATGATCTGGGGGTCTGGAGGGTCCTCTTCTTGAACTCCACGGATGCTTAAAACTAAAACAAAAACAAGAAAGAAAAGGACTTGAATACAAATGGCACTTAGATTTCAACAAAATCAGAAAGGTGACAATGGCAAATTTGTTCTTACAGTTAGGCTATTGACAAAGGTAGACCGAGTCCTGATGAAATGGGGAGCAGATATCATGTCAGACTCATCTTGACAGCAGCTCTAATGGAATGCCCACTACCGGATCAGTTTGCTTTTTCAATTTCTGCTGGCCTAACATGTTGCCACTTGCTAATGTGACATGAAGTTCAAGTACTTTCTTTAAAGATTTTCATTTTTTATTTTCAACTTGTTAAGTACCAAGTAATTAAGAACCATTCACTATTAATATAATTGTGATAAAGTAGGGTACAGAAGAAAGAATAATCTTTGTTTAGGGATTGGACAGAGGAGCCATGTTTGGAAAACCATTGTGCATTTTCCAAAAAAAAAAAAAAACACTGGAAGAAAAATACATTAGATAACACACACAAAAAAAAAGCAAAATACACGAGTTACAAACACAAATATAAAGGCAAATACTGAAGAACTTGGGAAACATGAAAAGTAAGTGAAGCTGTGCAGTTACATTTGAGGAAAAACAAGACACCTTAAGAAATGTTACCGATGCTGCCCAGTGCACAATGGGGATAACAAAAAAAACAAATGTCGCTGGTGCATTGAAGAACTTAGGAAACTAAGGGAAAGAAACTCCAGACAGATAACGCAGTAACTAAAAAGGAGAATCGCCAATGGTCCACACAGGAAATCTGAGAAACACAAACAGGGAAACCGAGGCAGTTGGGAAAAACCAACATAAATGAATGACAGTCACAAGAGGAAGAAACCAATTCTAAATGAATATGGAGACACCAAGAAAGTAAAAACCAGAAATAGAATATGTGTAACTACTGGAGAGAATGTGGAGAGATAACAGGGATACTGGGAACAAGTAATGTCACATGTACACTTGAAAAATGGGGAAACTAGAAATGAGAAAACGAATGTGTATGTTTGGCACCCTGCCCAGGATTGGTTCCTGCCTTGTGCCCTGTGTTAGCTGGGATTGGCTCCAGCAGACCCCCGTGACCCTGTATTCGGATTCAGCGGGTTAGGAAATGGATGGATGGATGGATGTTTGGGAGGAAAAATATAAAAAAGAACAGAGGTGTATTGGAATTTTCAGATAATTGAAAGACTCTATATGAAGAAGATTCTACTAAACAAAAAAACTTTTAATCCTTCCCTCAAAACAAAAAGGAAACAATTTCAAAATACGGGCATTAAAGTAGTAAATTAGGAAGACAACAGAGAAAGAAATCCTGGAAATATAACAATTAAGAAGACAACTAAGACAGAATATTCAACACAGAATGTCACCAAAAAGTCTTGGCAGACAATGGAGAAAAGTAAGCCAACTCACAAAACTGGCACATTTGGAAAATACGGGAGGTAATAAAAGTAAATTATCATTGAAATCCGCATGAGAATATGGCAAACACTCATTCACTAGGAGATGCACCACATACACACATATTTTATAGGAAAGCCTGGCTTGCACATCCTCTCAAATAAAAAAATTTACCAATTCTGCTGTCACGAAATTAAGGAAAAAGCACAAGATGATAGAAGACTTAATCACAAACCCATACAAGAGCGTCCCTCGCTAATCCAGTGACAAGAACAAAATGAAAACCAAATCACAAGATTTAAACCTTTGTCATCTTTAGCTACTTGACGCCAAGGTACCGTTCTTAAAGATGTTAAAGGTCTACACCGTTGATGAGAAAAACACATTCAAAAAATTGCCTTCAGGTGTCCATGCGGCCAGCAGGGGGCAACGCTTTACTACACATTCGACATAAAACTGTTCAGTTTAGACTGGACCGCACTTTCGAGAAGCTGTTTAACTCAGAAATATGCAAAGGAGAGAAGAAAAAAAAATGTAGAACACCTAGATGTTCTCTTAAAATATTTATAATCCTTATTTTTAGAAACAGAGCAACCAAGCACAATTATATTGCATATAATGTGGCCTTATTGTAGTGGTAAAATACAGATGAAGACATGCAGGTTTGCTAGGGAGAAGGGTGGATTGAAGCTGCCCAAACAATCTTAAGAGAAAGAAGTGAGCATGTGGCAAACAATGCATTGGGTGTCGAGAAAGGTCAAAAGAAAAGACAGAACGGTGTATAATTAGAAATCAAAGCTCAACCATCCTCTGGTCTGCCCCCACTTCACTGAAACCTGCATTGCCTCCGACACTCCCATTCCCCTAATTAACCTTAATCTTTTGGGATCAACAGTCTCCCTTTTCGATTTTATACATCTCATCTGCCCTCCCTGATTTATTATGGTATTCAATACAGGTCAAACAGGGCTCCTAGGAAGCGGGAGAAGGATGCTTATTGAGAGCTGCTGCAACAGGGGATGACTTAACACTGCTCGGAGGTTGTGACCCTCTTACTCGTATAGTATGAGTCACAGAATATAGCAGTTGGTAGACCGAGTATACAGGTGTGCACATTCACACGCACGCACGCACGTAAAGAACTTTGTGCTTCCCAAGAGGCTGAGGCTTGCCATCTCTCTCTGTCAAACACCCCCTTTCGGTTGCTCTCTTTGGTAGGGAGGCACATTCCTAAGGCCCCCTTCTCACTTGAGCTCCGGGCCTCACTGCTCAGGAATTTAGTCTGAGAGCCCACCTGAACTTTTGACCCTCCCTAAATCCGCCCCCTCCTAACCCAGACACATAATGTGCTTTACAAAGGCACTGCAGATCCAGGCAATGGGCCGAATCCTATTGTGTGTGATTATTGCTAATGATCTTCTAGATTCCTCAATTCAACATGGTTGAAAATAAGTTATTCTGTCGAGGATTTACTAACTTGAGACCCTCGGTGCAGACGTGCAGTGCGTTTACCCAGCAGTATGTTTGCATTTCAACAAAAAAAATTCGGGAGGGTGAGAGGGGTTGAAGGAACAATGCGGCATTCAATATATTTTTGGGGTGGAGTATCCTATTTCGGCAATGCTTCAGGCACATTTTGACAACCCCTCCCCCCCACTCCAGTCCACTGCATCAGAAGATTCTATTGGCTGATGGAGCCCTCCTAACATGCAGCATACACACACACACAGAGAGAGAGAGACACTTGATTCTAGAGGCAGGGCTTTATGCTAACAGAAAGGTAGCCTTTGACCTCTGAACCCTACAGAAACCTCTCCTGAGCACACATGGAACTGTTTAAAAGGCGGCCCCCCAACTGCCCTGCAGAGCACACAGTCTGCTTGAATGACATTTTTTTCCATTAGCAGTGAAACCTAAATTCTGAAATTGCCCAATATGGTCAGTCAGAGCGACAGGCCAGACTGAAACTATTTCCTGGAACTGGGATGCAGACAAACGCAACACAAGAGGAGAAAAGGATTTGTCTGCAGCCTAATAAAACAGACTGAGAAGGAGCCTCATGGACTAACAAACTGACACTTTCATAATTCTGCTTAATCACTTATGGTGCCTGTTAATTGAGTCACTTAAAAACAAACGAGTCGCTGCACACTGACTCTCCACCATTACTGGGGCGGGAGAAGCACAGACTTTGAACACCCCACACAGATTTCAAAGGTTCAAATGACAAGAAACATAGTAAGCAGATAAAACAAAGAGATTCTTCAAATATAAGCACAAGCTTAGTAAATGTTCTCCCACATACGTGTAATGTCTAGAAAGGCCTACCAGAGGAGGATGCTGCACTGCAAAAAAAAAATCAGATGCAAAAACTAGACAAAAAAAAACCAAAACACGTTAAAATGGGAGTTGCTTTGTTTTTATTTAGCAGAAAAATCTGCCAATGGCGTAAGCAAAATTTACTTGACAAGATTTCCTAAAGTAAGCTAAATAATTGTAAATGCAAAATTTCTGATAAATAATAATAATTACAATACATTTTTACAATAAGGAAAAGAAGATTTAATGTCATAATATAAATACTTTTCACTTGCTTAGACTTCATTTTTTGCAGTGTGACTATGGCACCCAAACCTGTGAAAGCCATAATGGTAACCTAAGAGCGTAGAACCTGCAACAAAACTCATCATATATTAAGGGCAAGAACCTGAAATGCTAATCAGGTGGGTACCACCACTGCAGCCATGGCAGTTAATGATCAGAGCAATCCAAACCCTTTCCCTTAAGTGAACACTGACCATGACACGCACTTCATGGCAATGGCTGGAAACTCGTCTTTTTTTCTTTTTGATGGAAATGCATGCTAGACGGATTAAAATATGCTGTTATAAAGAATTCTGACCAGAGGAGCCCCATAATTCCTTAATTAATGGAGCCATAGGTACATGACCTTATTACAGCTTGGTGGGCCAGCAAGGGGCACTTACTCTGTGGTCTGTATGTTGACCCCAATGCCCAAGTGCAGTGATGGGGACACTGTGCTATAAATATGGCGCCATCCTTTGGATGAGACATAAAACTGAGGTCCTCACTTTCTGTGGTCATAAAAGATCCTGGGCCATCCTTCGTAAAGAGTAGGGGGCATCCCGACGTTCAGGCTAAATTTTTACATCATGGCCCCCTAATCATTCCCTGTCTCTAACTGTCTCCCGCTTCACCACCTATCAGCTAATATGTGCTGCAAAAATGGCTGCCGTAGCATTACCCAAGTAAGTGCTACACATTAGTGGTGGTCGAAGTGGCTCCCTACCCACTGAAGCACTTTGAGTAGTGAGAAAAGCGCTATATAAATGTAAGGAATTATTATTACTTTATTCAGGAATTGGGCTGCAGCCCCCTGTGGTGACAATGCTATATCAGTTTTATGACCACTCTAAAGGATACACAGCTGATCTGAGGAACCCAAATGCCAGGCCAGTTACCCAGGACACATTTCCATTGGCAGGAAATTACTACCGGGTTCACTTCTCAGGTTGGACAACTCTACCACTGTTGGTCGCAGCAAACAGAACCCACCAGCGAAGGAAACATTGACCCAGGCAAAATACCGGTTAAATCTTATATGTATACAGTAGCTTTCACAGTAAAAATTAAAACAAGGTTTCATCTTCAAATACATTAGCAATGCTGACCAAAATCAGACTGGGTGGCATTCAGTGGAGTTTGCCACTTTATTCACCCGTTTACTGCAGCAGGCCCATAGTACCTCCTAACAAAATGACTGTTCTACAGTAAGAGTGACAGCCAATCCAGCTTTTAAATGGAGACTTGAAGAAGGAGTAATCACAATCGGAAGGAAAATAGTTAAAAGTTTCTTCTGTATAGCGCCTAGAAGAGTGTACAGTGTCAGATGTAGCGGACATTGGGCTCCCAACCGCCAAAACAGTCAGTCAATTGTGAAATAATAACGCCTTCAATGGACTTGTGCCCTGTCCAGGGGTACCCCATGACACTGACCTGGATTAAGCGTGCCTGATAATAATTTAGATTTTTTTCAATTTTTTTTTTTATATATTTTGTTAATTACTGAGCATGACCATTGGCAGGTCAAAAATATAGTGTCAGCCATTGTACAGCACCCACGGAGCAATTTTCAGGTTAAGGGCCTAACGGAGTAGGATCCCCTCTGGCAGTAAGGGAATTTGTACCAAGCAACCTTCCAGACACAAGCGTAGATCCTTAGCCACCAACGATAACGATAACAGCATGTCACATCATTACATCAGAAGAAAGGGGCTACTTGCTACAGGTACACCAACACGAGGTGAACACGGAAATAAGAAAACAGTTTTGAGTAATGCTAAATATTATTATTGGTTTAAATTTGTATTCTACGTAATCAAAAGAGGGCATTCACCTGAATGGAAAGACAGAGAAATAAGTAGAAGGATTTAAAAGAACTAACATTTGAGAGACAGGACACTGTTGTGCTGCAGTCAGTAGAGAGGACCCTCGCCATGTTTTCCTACCACCATGTGAATTGCTATGTAGGGCTAACTGACTGTTAAGATTCAAAAAATGTACTTCAGTCCGTAAGATTCAAATGGAGAACAGAACTGGCTGGGAAATTAAAACAATTTTGATCACCTAATTAAAAGCTCCTTTACTCTGAATGTCTTACGTCTCCATTTCATTTCAGATCTACGAATCTTTTAATGGCAGAGATGGGGGAGAATTAACAAAGGCAATAGACACCTGTACTTGAAGCATATTTTTAAAAAAATAAATAAGTGAAAGACCGAGAGAGAGACATGGCCACCAGGAAACTTGGCCACAAAGTCAGAAAGCTGGCAGCCACTACTTGGGCGGGCACATCATCACGACAGCAGAGGCGGCACAGTCAAGTATCAATTGCCACACAAACTGTGTCACCCCCAGCTGCAGCTTAATTTCCTGTGACTCGTTTAATTACTGTAATTAAACACTGATTGCCATTAATTACTCACACATAAGCTCAAAGCAAGTGGAGTGGCAAAAAGGCAGGCAGAGAGCAAGCGCAGGGCAGGCGGGGAGTTCCTCCTGGTGCGGCACACAACGCTGCCCTCCCAAGAGGTTCTGATCGCAGGAGGAAGACTTAGAGGAGCAGAAAGCCCACGATTGCATTGTGAGAAAAGGGAAAGCAATGTTTATTATTTAAAATTGAAATGGATGAAGAAGAAAAAAAAAAAAAAAGAATATTCACCATTCTCCAGAACATCATGATAAAGCAGAAGATGCACATAGATAAAGATTCATGCGGCTGGCCCTAACAAGCTTAAATAGCAACACATTGAGCCTATTTGACATTCTCAATGTTTCTACACTTGTTAGACACCCCGACAGGATTAAATCAGTAAATGGCTTGCTAGAGAAGACAAACCGAATCTCCACCTCTCCCTAACAAGCAGACATCGACAGTTGTTTCTAACAAGTTTTGAGGAAAATAGTGAAGAGCACCGTATTAAAATAATTGATATGCAGTTACCCCAAGCCCTAAAGGACTCTTAGATGACCAGATCCCACCAAAGCCACCAAGCAACACCTGCCAGCTGTGAGTCAAAAGACATTTTAAGTTGTTTGCTGTTTGTATTTTCTCCACAACTTTACTTTTGTGAAAAGGTGTAATTGTTAAGTGAAAGCAAACAGACAGCTCTACCAGGTGCCTGCGGAGGGGGATTTGGGCCTGAGATGAGGAGATGCGGTGTGAGACGATTATAAAATCGATAGAAATAAAATAAAGCTCCCCTATTCTTAAAATTTGGGCAGCTAGTACGACCTACTGTGACAAAGTCAAATTAGTTCACACATCCCAACACCCCATGCTAATCGGCCTGCCTAATTGGACTTTTCCAGACCCATACCTTAATCTATTAGCAACAAAGGTGGGAGGGGGGACCTTCATCTTTAGGGTCTGCTGTGGTCAAGATCTCCCTTTGCAGGCTACCAAGCCTTCTCACCTCCACATCCCCCGCCTGTCAGGAAATTTGCACCAGCCCATTAATCACAATGAAGCATTGAGGAATAAACAATAATACTGCCGTCTTATCAGAGTACAGGCACCAATCGTGAGCTCTCCGCGCCTTCCCAAGCAGCTGTCTTATTATACGGGGTCTACGAATTTAGCACTTGGCAAAGCTGTGAAGTATTGATATATTCCCTGGTCAATAATGCCTGACCAGCTTTGCTGTCTCTCTCTCTCTCTCTATTCAATCCCCAGTTCCAAAACGTCACCACTGAAATGGGGGACCAAAGGGGGTAGATCACACCCCAAGGACAATCTATGAGGGCCCTACGGTCTATGAGACCATCTAGGAAAAGCTTGGCTTACTGCTGAAACAGGTGTTGGTGAGGCCAGCAGGGGACACTTGTGTGTGGATTCCAATGCCCCCAAAGCAGTGACGGAGACACTGTGCTGTAAAAATGGTGCCATCCTTTCAGATGAGATGTAAAACCAAGGTCCTGACTCTTTGTGATCATAAAAGATCCTTGGGCCTGCTTCGTAAAGAGTAGGGTGTATCCCAATGTCCTGGCTAAATTGCCCACCACGGACCCCTAATCACCCCCCGTCTCTAATTGGCTAACTATCTCTCAGCACTTCTCCACCTAACAGCTCATGTGTGGTAAGCATACTGGCACAAAAATGGCTGCCGTAGCATCATCCAGGTGAGTGCAACACATTAGGGGTGCTTGAAGTGGCTTCAAACTCACTGAAGCTCTTTGAATAGTGAGAAAAGTGCTACTATATAAATGTAAAGAATTACTGTCATCCATAAATGGAGTAGGCTCTTCTTTCTGGGTGACCAATAACATGGTGCAGAAGATTAAGTGAGAGGAAAAGATTACAAATGAATTGTTATGAAATTACTGCAGGATTGCATACACTGTACCCTGATGTTCTGGTGAAGTGAGGATGAGTATACAGAAACATGAGAAATATGACAAATGAGAGGAGACCATTTAGTCCATGAAGCTCATTTGTTTAGTTAATAGCTAAGTTGTCCCTAACAAAATGCCAAGTGGTCACAGATTGAACCAAGGGACTGCAGGACGGCAGTTATAAGCTTTATAAATTAGACTTCTATACCAAGTAACAGGACTTGTTGTTTTGCTTTTTGTTCATCAGACACTGAAGTGATTCTCCACATTGACAGAAGCCAGTCGGTGTGATTACTGCATTTTAAGGGGATGCTGATGCTACCTAGGCACCTTCTGCTATAGTTGATCCACTCTATTGGAAATGTGGAAATCTGAAGCTAGGAAGAAAGAAATCTGGTCCATTGTACAATTTACCAGGACAAGCGATCTAGGAAATCTTACTAGTTTAAAGACAAATTCAAGTGTCTTACTCAATTAAACAAAAGGCAAGATGGCACTGCTCCACAACACCTACTACCACTACTAAAAATGCTGAACTACAGGCTAGATGAGCTCTGAGGATGAACCAGTGTGTCAAGTTCTCAAAGAGGCACCACTGGTCAACTCTGTCCATCTTTGACAAGATGCAGCAAATTGTTCTACTCGCTGTTCCTCAGCCCTGACATTGCAGCAGCTGGGAAACATCCTCATCATCATTCAAACAGAAAGATTCACTTCTAGTTTTTCTTTTTTGGAAAACAATGTAATTGCCTCTGTAGATTATATTTAGCTACTATGGCCTGACATCACTATGCCACATATGTGGATTTCCTTATTTAACTAATTCAGCAGTTCAGCCCCTACAATGTCATTTCTAGTTCAAGCGTCATTTTAGCCTTGGTGTTACTCAACTTCTGAAATACCAGAAAGGGTCCCTATATAGTTTAGTGCACTAGCAATTTGTAAGGAGCACCGAATAAAGCATCTGATGAATAAATAAGCATAAACAGTCTGCCAGATGGGCACAAGGAGGAAAACCGCCTGATAATGAGCTTTGCTTTTGTCTAGTATAGCAGTGCCATCAACCCGGACTGTGTCTCGTCCCATTACCTGTAGGATTAAGTGAACAAACCCATCCTTTTCAGAAAGTCGGTTCAGGGAAGATCAAGGCTGTGCTGTCTGACTGGTCTCTGGGACTGTCTACCACTCTAACTACCCCCTGTCCCCACCTTATCACCCCGTGCCCTGTGACTCATTCATTGTCTTGGTTTATTATGCTGCAGTGTTCTTTTCACTTGTGTCACATGTATGATTTTATGTGATCCATGTGAACAAGTTATAAGGAATGCTGCTTCGTTCTTAAGAATAAGAAGAGTGTGTGTGTGTGTGTATACACAAGTCTGATGGGTGGGGGGGAAGGGGTAGAGCACACAGGGAGAGAAGAGGTGGTGGTGGTGGGGAGGGGGGATGGTTTCAGCCATACGTGGCTCGTGTGAGCTAGCTCCTCGAATCTCCATTTCAATCCAGCCTGGCTTTTCAGCAGTAATTCTTCATACTGTCAATCTGCAAGCCTGGCTGCTGAGGCCCTGAATTAGCATTTTAATTGCTGCAGCTCCCTGGTGATTTTGCAGACCTGAATGGGAGATCTTGAAAGCGAATATAAAAACTGGCAAATCGATACCTTTATCAATCCCAGCACAGAGCGGCAAGAGAAGAGGCAGCAGCGTGCGGATGTGGAATGAAAGGAATCAAGTGGGAAGAATGCCCTCCCCACGCCAGTTCTGGGACTCCCCCAACACCACTTTCATTTGAGCTCTGCTGTACTCCCTCATACCCTCAAGTAGCAGAACAAAAAGCCCAGGCAAGTGTGCCTACGTGTGCGCTAGTTAATACACCAATGTGGCAGGCAGAGACCAGTGGGACCCAACAAAGCTCGCTGGTGTATCACTAGCTTATACATTAAAATCCATAACAGCATCACAGTATGTTCTCCTCTCATCCATTACTGATTTCATGAAAACACCCTAAAACTGGCAAATGTCAACTAAGAAATAAAGAGAATAGGTGAAAGACGACTACTGGAGTAAGAGTAGATCATCTCTAATGAGAAGCTACAGCCTACGAGGATGACAACAGGCCCCAGGTATGAAACCAATTCAAAACACTGGCACCCAAGCCCAATGGGACAATTCCTGGATTTAGAATGGCGACAGATGAGGAGAAGAAAACAAGAGCACCAAATCCAGAGTGCAGAGAAACACTACCTGACTGTCCAACAGCCTGCGCTTACTTTTCTCTAGCTAGTTACCATCTAAAAACAAGCAGAAGATTAATTTACGCCAGATTAACGGGGCAATTTCTTCACTGTTTAAAACCAAGGAAAACTAATTATACATTTATTGTTCACTGTCCCATTTTCTGAATCTCTCATTTCCAATATTGTGACAACAAAGAAGTGGAATCTATGT
The DNA here is from genome assembly GCF_016835505.1 of Polypterus senegalus. Taxonomy (NCBI): domain Eukaryota; kingdom Metazoa; phylum Chordata; class Cladistia; order Polypteriformes; family Polypteridae; genus Polypterus; species Polypterus senegalus. The sequence goes on from NC_053165.1 coordinate 155,887,718, forward strand.
CAGGTGAGCTAGATACTGGTTTTATATGCACCAGGCCAAATCCTGTTACAGAGAATACCGAATTAACACAATTTTCAAAATAATACATTTTTTTGTTGGAGCAAACAAACATTCAGACAACATTATGTTTAATGAATTTCGTTTTAACAAAAATGTCAATTTCAATAACAACAAACGTTTTTTCGACCAAATGGCCACCGAAGATGATAATGCGATGAAAAAAAAAAAACAAACTTAATGTCGTAACTACACTTTCGCCGAGTCTCAGGAAGACTGCAAGAGGCCGTTTCTCTTTTTTGTTAGACCAAAAGAAAGGGAGAGTCTGTTGTGAAACTTCCCATTTCGGGCAGTCTGGGTGAGGCTCAGCAAGAGTGTAGATGTGACATCACACACAATGCCGAATTCGGAGTCAGTGCTCCACCGAACATCCATGTGGGAAGTTGTGTCGGGTCCATTGGTGGATGGTAATAAAAAAATTGTTCCGAGTTTCTTAGCGCTTCTCAAAGTTTTCTTTGCGATGAACAAAAAAAAAAAAAAAAGTGAGAAACTGGGTCAATTTAAAGATTTAAAATAAAAGAGATTATGGATTAATAATAGCAAATCCTTTTATTTATATAGTGCTTTTCTCACTACTCAAAGCAGTACCATGCAAAGAGGAGCCGGGACACAAACCCACGATCATCTTACTGCCACCTTCATGGATTACTTATTGTCTGGCACTGATGTCCCGGAAGGTGTTTTCTTTTAAAAAAAAAAAAAAAAATGTACAAAATATGACCATGAATACTGCAAAAAAAAAAAAAAAAAACTCTGCATGGTCAAAAAGTACTTTATTTTTTTGAAAAAAGTTTTCTTTAATCAAATTTCTATTAAAAAAAACTAAATCTTTTGCAGTTTTGTATGATATATATTTCCCCCAGGTTCATTTATTAAAATTTCAGCATAATCAGATATTTTTTTTTATGATCTCTTGAATTTTGTCACAAGATTTGACGTGTATTTAAAATCTGTTAATGCAAGTGCTTTTAGGACCTGTGAAATAGTTTTTGAGTAACACGGTTAGATTTATGTTACGAAACTATAAAAACGTTTTCACATACGTCATCAGCTATTTTCAACTGAACACCAGTAACAGAAATTAAAAAAAAAAAAAAGTAAATTATTTACTTGATTTTGGAACAATACATTTTATAGGGAATATTTTGGATTTAGGGTAGCACAGCAGTCTCAAAATGTAGCAATTTAGGCACAGCTTACAACCCAGCCGCTGTGTGATGCCTTTTGTTTTATCAGCGGTTACTTCAGCTTCCACCCAGAGATGCACATGTAAGGTTTACTCTCACTTCTAATTTGGCCAGTTAGGTCTGAATGTGTTCAAAAGTAGGGATGGGGTTGCTGTCCTCATTTCTCCCCCAACTCTACACCTGATCCATCACCCGAAGGAACAGCTCCCCATGACACTATAATAATAAAAATAAAAATAAAAAAGGCTAAGAAAACTGATGGATGCATACTCGGGATAACAGGAGTTAATGTATAAAATGGTCCTGCGGTGGGTTGGCACCCTGCCCAGGATTGGTTCCTGCCTTGTGCCCTGTGTAAGCTGGGATTGGCTCCAGCAGACCCCGTGACCCTGTGTTCGGATTCAGCGGGTTGGAAAATGGATGGATGGATAAAACGACAGGATTCCCAAGAGGGGCTGGTTGGCCAAGTGGCCAAAGTCTTCTTCTGAACTGTGACTTTGTAATATAATATAATTGTATATATAATATATAAATCGATTCCCCATTGGTTAACTTTCTCAAGGGATGCTGCTGACTGGAGTTTTGTTTCTCTCTCTTCCATTGACAACTAGCGATATCACAACAGTACATATTTTGGTTTAACTTACATGAATCAGTTTTAATTTATGTTTATTCCGTGTTCTTGTGTGTACTGTATAAATGATGTAATCTGTAATTTGTATATTTTACCTGTAAATGTGTTATAGCACTCTGGTTCAGTACCCAAAGAAGAGAACTTTACCAAAAAACATCTGAATGATTGAAAATGCTTAGCAGTCCATACTGTAAGCTAAACTGAGACTTGAATACTGAACTTTAATATTCCATACAGCAATTATTATGTAAAGTGATTTTTTTATTTAAAATCAGTCAAATGCTTAAAATCGTCTCACCTTGCTTTAATGAACTACTTTTGAATTTACTATTCCACCTATTCTTTATATAAGATAAGTCAAAACAACCTTGACCAATTAAGATGTGCCAAGACAATTACCCCTCAGAGATTAATATAATATATTAAATCAAAAGTTTTATTGTGTCATCGTGTCAAACATGCATGTCAGAGGATCATCAGGCTCATCCAAGGTACACATTATCCCGCTGGGTCGAGACGGGGTGCTCTTGCTAACAGCCTTGTCTTCTTCCATTTCCCCTCACAGTACAGTAATCCCTCCTCGATCGCGGGGGTTGCGTTCCAGACCCCCCCGCGATAGGTGAAAATCCGCGAAGTAGAAACCATATGTTTGTGTGGTTATTTTTATATATTTTAAGCCCTTATAAACTCTCCCACCCTGTTAACATTATTAGAGCCCACTAGACATGAAATAACACCCTTTAGTCAAACGTTTAAACTGTGCTCCATGACAAGACAGAGATGACAGTTCTTTCTCACAATTAAAAGAAAGCAAACATATCTTATCTTCAATTGAGCGCCGTCAGGAGCAGAGAATGTCAGAGAGAGCGCTCGCTAAGAAAAGCAAACAATCAAAAAATCAATACGTGCTTTTAAGTATACAGAAGCACCGCGATAAAGCGGCATTTTGTAGAAGAGCGTCTGTGTCCTCTGTGCAAACAGCCCCTCTGCTCACAGCCCCTCCGTCAGGCAGAGAGAGTGAGAAAGATAGAGAGAAGCAAACAAGCACCGCACGGAAAGCACATTGTATAGCATTGAGGAGTTTTAGTTAATATGTAATACATGCTCTGATTGGGTAGCTTTTAAGCCAACCGCCAATAGCATCCCTTGTATGAAATCAACTGGGCAATCAAACTGAGGAAGCATGTAACCTAAATTAAAAGACCCATTGTCCGCAGAAAGCGGCGAACCAGCAAAAATCCGTGATATATATTTAGATGTGCTTACATTTAAAATCGGCGATAGAGTGAAGCCGCGAAAGTCGAAGCGCGATATAGCGAGGGATTACTGTAATGAGAAGGCACCCAAAATGAGGACAACGGAGACCAAGAAGCCGCGCACATTCTGGGTCCAGACAGTATAAAAGCAGGCATCTCCAAGAATGTGCCGCTGCTTTTTGTACCAGAAGAACGAGGAGTACGGAGTTGCCCCCCAAAAGCAGAACCAAACTTCTGCAGTGTCACAGCCGAGCCATTTTCAAGGTGATTGTCTTTATTTCTGCTGTAGCGCCCTCAAAACGCCACTTTCTTTTGTTATGCAAAAGTACTTTTTGTCCGGTGGTCACCCAGACTTACAGTATTTTGGGACTCATTCAGAATGGTCTCTTGGACCACAATGGAAAACAGTGGACGCAGAGAAAGTTCTGGCAGTCAAATTCTTGTTACTTGATGTTGGGGTTGGGCACGGCAGAATGGTATGAGTCAAGATTTTATTCCATTTTAAAAGTAAATACACAAATGTATTGATTATTGCAGACCGGTGACAGTATTACTGGATGTAACACTGTATGATATGAATTATGTTACCTCGTTTTTCAACTGCTGCTACTTTACCTTTGGCTTTCAAACATCAGTAAAATGGGTCTGTTTGTACATATTGAATATTGACAACATTAATTTTTGAAGCACAATCAATTTAAATTAAGACATATCCCTGAAATATTCCATTTATTTTGTCCAAGTCTGCATTAGCAATCTGTAACGAGCGTACAGATGAACAATGTCATATACCACTAAAGCACAAGTTATACCTTTTCAAGAAACTGAGCGCATCTCCCTGTACGCATATTTTTTTTATCCAATACTAACACTAAATAGTTCTTTTTATTATTGTTTATCTCATTGTGCAACAAAAGGCAGCACAACTGATTTCACCATGTTAACAAGGCTCGCTTCAAATTGAGTTTGAAACTGAGAGAGAAAAATGAGCCCACTGTGTTCATAAACACCGTATAAATTTGTCAAAATGAAACACTTACATCATAGACCTTACAAATGACAATCCAACATATTGGATCTGCAGGCCTCGCAAGGAGAATGCCAGGAGTCTTACTTCTCTGTAAGCACATTTAACGGCGCCTTCTGTTGTCTCCTTCATATACAGACAATTCGCTGATGTGGCTTTGGTACGGAAACTTTAACAGCAAGGATATTTCTTAAACTCTTTGGATTAATAAAGTATCTATCTATCGGTGTTTAGAATATGTTGAATAAATGTAATCTAGCAAATATAGCAACATCACAAACAGCACATATCAAGCAGTTCACAAGACTAACTAAATAATTGTCCAAAAAAAAAAAAATACAGAAAGGGGCTCATTGAACCGAAAACATGCAAGCACTCCGAAACCTGCTTAATCGGAGTTAGAGTTGCAAGGGAGCGTAGACTATCCCAGCAGCGCCAGGCACAAGGAAGCAGAGGGCAAACTTGCCAACATCGAGGCTAGTCTGCCAAGGGTCCATATCTTTGGAGATGTGGGAGAAACGCTCCTCATGGTCAAGAACTAGGGGACAGTATTTGAAGCCAAGAAGCTAAATCCATGGAATGACAGTGGCAGTGCTAACTGCCGTGCCATCAAGCATGGCAAAATTAAAAATATAAAAAAATTACAATGCAAAGCAGCTAGAAAATTTAAATAAAACTTAAATAAAAAAGTATAGCATAAAAGACAAGAAATGTGGAGAAAGCAAAATTTAGAACACAAATAATCAAAGCGTATTTAAAATATAACAAGACTTGTGTGGTGGTAAATTAAATAATAAGTTAACATTGGCAAATGCATCATAAGGGCGTCAAACAAGACAATGGCAACAATCTGTATCCAACCCAATTATTGTGCAATTTTTAAATGACTCAATAAATTAGGGAATTGAAAGTAAAAGGACAACAATTTTGAAATAAATTAAAAAGTACAGTAGAGTACAATTTTAGGGGATAAGAAGATGGAGGTTAACGATTCTAAACTCAGCTTATAAAACTAAAAATAATAAATAGTTGGTGATTTGAAACGGATTAAAAAAAGCACACTACCACTAAAATACAGGAATGGACCATTATTTTAGAAACTGCAAGAATTTAAGAAAAATCTGAAAATATAAATTCCTGCAGTTGTTTTGAGATGGCTACTTAGTATTTTCATGGCAATGACTGCGAGTTTTCTTTGATGTTTCAGCATTTGTTAGGAGCAGCCAGCAGTTTCAACACATACTGTACACCAATCAAGTTCAGCATTTTTTGTTTAAGGACTGATAGCAGCACAGATCTAACTCTGAAAAATACACGCAGATAGGGAGTAGACACAGGTGTCAGCCGCAGGTAAATGTCTGATGTCAGATTCAAGCAGAAGGAAATACATCATTTCTTCATAGAGCACCTTTCACATATGGAATGCAGCTCAATGCATTTTACTTAAAAAATACCAAAAAAAAATGGAATTATTATACACACAGATACTTGTGTATCTTCCATTTTAATGTATGGAAGCATTAAAATAATAAAGTGTATACAGTAGAATAACCGAATGGTTGCTATAGCCATGGCCTGCTTATCCGATAATGTGACAGGCCAATTCGTTTATTTTGAAAAATAACTAGAGACAGATAGTAACAGAAGAAGAGAAAAGAAAAACTCCAGGCAGGAAAATGCTAAACCAAAAAAAAAAAAAAAAAAAAAGATCTCGGGGGCACAGAGTAGTTTTTAAAAATAGTTTTTTGTTGTTTTTTTTTACCTAAAGTCCCCAATCACACCACAAAATTTGTTCAGCGATTTTTTGCTACAGCCTTCATTTACACAATTTGGAAGAGTGGCAGTCACAGTGCAAATCCTAAAGAATATAAACCTCGGGAGCACCGAGACTTCAGTAGCTTTTAAAAGTGCATTTTTTTTTCTTTTTCCACCTAAAGGCCCTAATCACACTGTACCATTTTTCAGTGATTTTTTTTTTTTAATTAAAACTACAACCTTCATTTACATAATTTTAGAGAATCTAGAGCAGTCACGGCACAATCTCATTTATCCAAGTCATGTAATCTGTCATACCCGGCAACTCAGTCCAACCAGTCTGCGACTTGCCCCAACCGAAACAGACATGTTTGATTTTGTCTTAAGTTGTAAGGGCAGGCGCCTCTGTGCTCACCCAGAATTAAAACGTACAAAGAATGAAACCAAGGAACTTGGGGGGGGTTTAGATAGTGCAAAAAGAAGACAGGCACGTCAGTGTGATATTTTGTGCTTGTCATACCACAGAAGAATATATATATAAAAAAATAAATAAATACTTACCATACATGGAAAGCATTTGTACAGCACAAGCCCTGTCAGGCAACACGTTAATTAGCTGTCAGCATGTGGCAAGGTTGCAATACTTTGTAAATTTAAAATTTTGCTGGAATGCCATCACAGAATTGTGTACTTTGTTATCCCATGCAATTTCTATATCGCATAACCCAGTACAGTGGAGTGGTGGCTCTGAGGCTAGGGATCTGCACTGGCAATTGGAAGACTGCCGGTTTGAATCCCATAAAATGCCAAAAGGGTCTCTGCTCTGTTGGACCCTTAAAACTGCAATTGCTCCGTCCTGGGTATGACGTTAATCTGCATCCAGTCCTGCATGTAGGCCCTCCACATTGCAGGGAAAAACTGAATTGGCACTCCAGTGACCTAAAAAAAACAAAACCTCCCACTGTTCCACTCCATCTGAACTAGTGTGGCGCTGAGGTGTCACCCATTGTATGGCTGCACTCGGGTCCTAATCTGGATCCTGAGTTGGTTTGTCGTGTGGTGGGTGCAGCAATGCACGCACTCCTAACCTCATAATCCAGTACCGAATTCAGCAACTGTGGTCGTCAAGTTTGACATTCCTTCCAGCCTGGAGTCATGTAACGTACCGCCAGCTTAATTCTTCGCCCCCAGCCCCCATGGGTATTCAACAGTTACATTATACAAGTCACTATCCGTTCTCAAATCATTTAGCTGTGATTATGCCAGAGTCACTTTAGAAGTGTTGTCCTTCAAGCTGATGACACAATAAAATAGATAATAAAACAAGCAGATGATAAACAGAGACACAGACAAATAGATAACCTTGTAAGAAGCTGACAGACACACTGATTACTGTAGTTGTCTCTAAGAAACTCTGACAAGCTCAATAAACTGAAGCTGATACTAACAAGCCTTTCATAAATATATTTCTGCAAATGTCTCTAACAAGCTCTGAGGAGGACCGAATGGCTAAGCGCATCTCCTTAAATCAACGGTAACTGCGTGCAAGCAACGCATCACTACTTTACATTCCTTCTGCGCCTGCCTTTTACAACAAAACTCCAAGGCAACATTTCTCTGTTTGCCTGGCTCCCTCTGAAATGCTTTCCACATTAATGAGGTAACCCATGTGGTCTCCCAGTGAGCCCTGAAAATGTCACAAGTTCTTTTCCTATTAATTAGAAATCAGGGCTTGAGAAACAAAGGACGTCGTTTCTCCTGCACCCAGGATAGGCCCTGCTGACATACCTCTCTCCAAAGGCCGTTTTGACAGCAAAAACATGAAAACCTAGCAGATGCCAAAAAAAAAATAAAATCCAAATATGACAATGTAAAAGGTAACACTATTTAATTAGATAAAAAAAATGTCACAGTAAACAAGTAAATATATATAGGATTATATGAAATCCTCCCATGCACATGAAAATTGTCTTTCCTATTTACATTATTTTTTCTGTGCTGAATACTCCAGTGATGGTGACTGCCACTTGCAGGCACGTTTTTTTAATACTAGCAACCATATTTTCCGCCCTGTCTACGGATTCACTTCAGAAACTATTGAAGTATACTCCATATATACAGTTCTGTTGCAGGCCAGTTCTACACAAGGAGACAGTCTATTTGCTCTGCTCCTCAACGCTTTCACTGGTAGGCTTCTCCTTGCTACTGCAATGATCAAGAAATAACCAGCTAGCCAAAACTAATATTGACTCCATCAGCCGTATATCTAAAACCAGAAAGTTTCAACAGACTGCAGCGTTAACATAATGTGCTTTAACAAGTCCCACAACCCCATACCATGAATTAGTAACGACTTAGAGCTTCCACCAAAAAAAAAAAGGAAAACAAGTAGTTTTGCAACCCATTTCAGCAAGATATTACAAATTACATTTTTATATTATATCCACACCTTTCCATTACCAACTCTCCTATACTGCCACATGGATTCAAAAATTCCAAGCACACATAACTAATCCATTCCAGCACCAACGACTCTTCAACATGCACCCCAGCACACGTCTCTCAGTGCTTGTGACAGACAGCAAAGATTCTTCACAAAGGAGAACTACTGTGTTTGTGCTTTAAGGAGCATCGTTATCGTTTATAATTATTCTGAGTTTATACAACAAGCTGGACCTGCTCTATTCAAATGTTAAGGCGCTTTTCCACTGCATAGTACGGCACAGCACGGTTCAGTACAGCTCACCTTGGTTCGGCTCAGTTCGGCTCGGTTTGCGTTTCGACTGCAGTTTAGTACCGCTTTAGAGTGGGCGGGATTATTCACGTGTCGTTATAGTTGTGCCGCCTCTACTGCCGTGACACCGTGGAACTTTTACAACAACACGCAGACAACGACAACACTTTAGCTCGACGACGCGCAAGGGTAAGCATCTAAAAAGCACATCACTAGCTAACTTTTATCACTGTTGCAAAGCATAAAATGAACTTAACTGCCAGTGTAACATTAAAATGCTGATTCTGTATATTACAGATCTTCCACATTTTGCAAAAACGTCGCCGCAACAGACCATCTGTTTGGACATTTAACCGTGCTTCAGAGTGGTGGGATGTGATTGTTCCCGGTTTTACAAACACTCAGTGGCTGGGGGAACTTTCGAATGTCTGAAGTGGAGAGACGGGACACAAACTTCCGCGTGTGTGTACCTTTAAAGAAAAGAATAGCCAGTGACGATTTTCTCCGGCCAATCAGTGACCAGCAGAGTTTACACGTCACGTTTTGGTAACGGTTCAGCGCTTGAAACCTCGGCTGAGGTGGTACTAAAAAAAGGACCAGGTACCAGGTACTGTTCCCAGTGGAAAACGCCCCAAAAGTGAGCTGAACTGAACCGTGTCGTGCCGTACTATGCAGTGGAAAAGCGCCATTAGACAGCTTAACATGTAAACCTGTGGCACAACTGGGCAGATCTCGCCACAATGTGATACGTCTCACTCCCACCTATACGCCTGTTATTAGGCCACAACAGCTCTCTTATCATTAACCAAGCCAGACGTTTGTGTGGGAGTTTGCTGGGGGTGGTGGGTTTGGTTTTGGTGGGGGTCGTTTGTGTTTATCTTTCTCACTTCTACTTATTTTTTTTTTTTTGTTCTTTATTTCGCCTCATACAATTTCTTGTATTGGAAATTTGTTAGTTTTAGCATACCCCTTGGGGTCAGAGCGCAGGATCAGCCATTGTACAGCGCCCCTGGAGCAATTGCAGGTTAAGGGCCCAGCAGAGTAGGATCTTTTTGGCAGTGGCAGGGATTCGAACCGGCAAACTTTAGGATACCAGTGCTTAAGAGCCACCACTCCGCCCGAATTTTGAACAGGGATGTCCCTCGCCCCTGCTCTCTGAAATTCTTTGAATTGGTGCTTGAAATGGGCCGGTACTTCTCAATTTTTTCCTTTTGATTACTGGCTCTCTTTAATGCTTACTGGCATTGTTTTCTAGCATACTAACTCTCACCATGGTTATGTATTCTGCTCCGTCGACCTCCACTCCCTGGATGCGGCACTTGTAACTCCAAAGGGGCCTAAATCCACTCCCGAAACCTTCCCTCCACCGCTCTTCGGTTGCCGTGCTTAAATCGCACAACAACACGCCAACTGACTTAATTGTGGTGCTTGAATTTCTAATCCAGAAGCCACAGAATTAAGCCACCCAGCTCGAAGCTACTGCTCCACACTCGTCACTCTTCATGTTTAACACATGGGGTGCTGGCACTTGTACATATCCACTTCAAACACTACTTTGTGTATACATTCGGATCTGCTGAATTTAAATGGGGACCACTTACAATGGACAAAGAAATATTGTACTCGAGTAAACCATGTAAACAAAATTGTTAACATAATAATGACAGTAATATACACTCCAATTTTACATTATTCCTACTGATTACCAGTTTCAACTCAAAAGCCTACACTTTCTTGCAAAGTTGTGTTTTGCAATGACTATCAATAAAAGCCAATTCACTAGGAAAAGCAGGACCTGATCTAATCCAGGAATGTTTAACTCATGGAAAATTGTTTATAGCATGTTCAGGAGTAAGTGGCTCCAGAGACCTAATATTATTATTACTTATTTTTTGATTATGCCTTTAACAAAGGTTAATTAGGGTTAGGGTTAGGGTTAGTCACACTCTGATCTAACCACCTCAGGGCCTGAAGTACAAAGCCTTAACCACCACACCATACTGCCGCCTGCCAAGAGTATAGGCTCTATGGGGGGTGAGACTAAAATACAACAAATATTATATACAGAAAAGTGCTTAGTTACATACTACTTCCTACACACCCAATTAATGGCAAGATAAATTGCTAGTAATTATGTTGTCTGACAAAGTTCAAGTTCAGGTTAACTGACACCCATTGTTTTAGGAATCTTCTCAGCCAGTATTTTGAAAGTACATTTATTCATTTAAATTATGTTAGTTAAGGTTTTTAAACATTAAGCGTTAAAGCTCAAAGGCAACATGGGGAGACTATTTTAAGCCCCGTGTTTGGTCCACAGAGAAGAGAAGAGACTGTTTGGAAGAGCAGTGCATGTGGGTTTTTCTTTTAAAGAAGAAACCATTTGGAAGCAAATGCCTTGGTGTTCTGGAATGACTTGACCTTTAATTACTTTCAGTAGTATTTCTTTTCTCAATTAGCTGATCACACACAAAAAAAAATTGCTTTTGGTCTGGTGTCAACTCTGTTGCTGCTGTCCCAGCATCACAGTGTTGTGTCCCCTGAAAAAGACCTTTGTGGAACTCTGCTATACACTCCACACTCCTGCAATAATCCTCATCCACTTGTTTGGACTTCTTACTCTTCAGGAGCTCTCGCCCTGCTTGAGTCTTCGTTAAAGGGCATTTGTAATAAACAGGGAACCTACAGTACAGTATATCACTTTTATCATATTGTATACTGGCTCCACAGAGACTAATTATTCACCGTCTTGCTAACTTAAGTTTCCAATAACAAAATAGAGTAAAACCTGCGTTATGCACTGCGGTGGGCTGGCGCCCTGCCCAAGGTTTGTTCCTGCCTTGCACCCTGTGTTTGCTGGGATTGGCTCCAGCAGACCCCCCATGACCCGGCGTTAGTATATAGCGGGTTGGAAAATGACTGACTGACTGACTGACTGACTGTGTTATGCATTTCTGATTTGAGCTGGTAAGAGCTCAGCGTACTCACTTGCCCTGCCATTGGTAGGCTGAATGGTATGTGGCAAGCCCACCGTGAATTGCTGCTTTGGCCGTTTTACGTTTTATAGACACGGTGAACCCCTTTTACAGCAATGTCAATTTTAAAAAGTGAGGGGCACAGTGGAAGTCTACAATATTCGAATCCTGCATGTCATTCAAATGTGCACATGCCCTCTGGCAGATGAACGTTTTTATGCATTACTGATGAAGAGAAAAGCAAAAGTTTCATATTATAAAACACATACACTGCACTGATAGTCCTTACATGTGGTTTACATCCGAAGAAATACAGTAACCTTTTGCACAACACCAAAACCACTTTGTTCCATTAGATGATGGCTGGGTAGATAAGCAATTAAAATAACAGTAGGAAACAGATAAGTTACTGAGCGCACACATATTAACAGTGAGCGAAAGTGAACAGGTGAAGCATGCTGGGCATTTCTGCCCACCACTTAACACTGGCAACACAAATTAGTTGTTCTACATTTCTTAATCATGCTATGTAACATAAAACTCTGAGGCTATCTTAAATAGCAAGTGTTACTGTAATTCATACGGTACTTTTCATTGTACAGAAAAGTCAAGCAAACTGACCCCTTTTATTGGCGAACTAAAAAGATTACAATATGCAGGCTTTCGAGGCAACTCAGGCCCCTTCTTCAGGTAAGATGTATTTTTTCCATTGAAAACATAACAGCTGTTTATGTCTCACATTGAGATACATTTGTTTAAAAATGTAGATAAGAGAAATTTTGGCTGCTTACACACTATTATACATACTGGCGGCATAGTTTGTGGAAACCGAATGACTGTAAAGAAAATGTTCACTTTAATTTTAAATAGCATAAAACAGAAAAAAAAATACAGATTCTTCAATATCACTGGAATAGCCTTAATGTGTATTTTTTTTTTTGTTTGCGGTGGGGAAAGATGCCAATTTACAACATCTATACATAAATACATATTATTTATACAGAGTGCAGAGTCGGAGTAGTCAAGGGCCTAATAGCACAAAACACAACCCAAGCATAACTGCTGCTGCAAGCAAACAACTCCCTCAAAGGCTCCCCTATATTTTAATTACAGAGACTTCTTAAGCAGATCCTAAAGACCTTGTGAAAAATGAATACTCATTTGAGAGGTCATTAATTTGCACAGTTATGCAAATTAGGTGGCAATTAAACAGTAGTTCTTTGGAGCGGCTCTCATTTATAATCCGAAACAAGCTCAGTGACAGCAGGGAGGATGCAGATTACTCCTCCCCCCCTCCTCTTTTTTTTTTCCTTTTCAACAGAAGACTACTGTCACACTGGTGCCGGGGTGGGGGATTGGGGGTTTCAAACTCATCACTTCTAACCACAATGGAAGCAAGGTAAGAAAAATAAACCACAAACAAATCTTGAAGGAACTACTTGACCTCCCAAATCCCTGCGCAAGAGAAAAATACTAATGCGCTTGCAGTTTTTAAAAATGAAACCTCCTTGAGCTCAATTTTGTCCAAAGATTAACATCTCTGCTGCCATTCTCCAGCGCCTCATACTGTCCCAGCTGGCTCTGGTTGATGTGAATTGTGCTTTCTTGCCCAACATTCAGAGTAGGGAATATTTATACGCGATTCCAATTTTTCAAACTCACAAAAGCTCAGAGAGTGTCAATATTCTACATGATGCCCAATTTAGGGTCGCAGCAGGGCTGGACCCTAACCCAACAGCATCAGGAACAAGGTAGAGAGGAGCCTAGAGCAGAACACTTGACCGTGCCAGGAGCCCTACACAGGGTCACACTCAGCCAATCTAGAATCACCCATTAACAGGACACCCCCAACTTTGGAAAGTGTGGGAACAAATCTTATGCTGACACATGAGAATATACATATCTGCGCCATACTTGTAAATTCTGCGCCATACTTGCACATTTTTTTTTATTTTTTTTTATACTGTATTGAGGATTTGTTCTGTTCTGTGTATTGTATTGACCCCCTTTTCTTTTTGACACCCACTGTATGCCCAACCTACCTGGAAAGGAGTCTCTTTTTGAACTGCCTTTCCATTTTTTTCCCCCTACAAGAATTTTTCCTTGTCGTCTTAAGAGAGTCAAGGCTGGGGGGCTGTCAATAGGCAGGGCCTGTTAAAGCCCATTGCGGCACTTCTTGTGTGATTTTGGGCTATACAAAAATACAATACAATTTACTTGTTGTATAGCCCAAAATCACACAAGAAGTGCCGCAATGGGCTTTAACAGGCCCTGCCTATTGACAGCCCCCCAGCCTTGACTCTCTTAAGACGACAAGGAAAAGTTCTTGTAGGGGGAAAAAAATGGAAAGACAGTTCAAAAAGAGACTCCTTTCCAGGTAGGTTGGGCATGCAGTGGGTGTCAAAAGAAGGGGGTCAATACAATACAATACACAGAACAGAACAAATCCTTAACACAGCATAAAAATTAAAATTTTAGAAGTATGGAGCAGAATTTAACAGTAGATGATATCACATAATAAGATTTGGATATTTTTTAGCGTCCTGCAGACCTCATCCATCAAGCTGCCTCCCCCATTTGGCCATTACACGGCTAAAACTGTGCTGGGCCAGCCAATCCGATGAAAGGACCCCTCTTTCTGATGATTCCTGCGATCCTCCATCAGGGATGACTTTAGCATAGGCAGGGAAACAACTTGGCAGGTGGGCCGTGGCACCAATTGCCACATTTGAGTACCGATATAATACTAATAAATTGTATTGTATTGTATTGTAATATGCCAACTCTACACAAACAGCAAGCAGGCTTGGGAATATAAAACCATTTAAAAGGCAGCCATGTTCACTATAGTGCTACCGTATCACTCAAAATGCTACAAACACTGAAATAAATTAAAAATACACCTTTCAGAAACTCCCACTTTACAATGGCACACTCAAAAAAGCTGCAAAGCACAGTGTCTTGAATACATTTTTGGAGGTCAGGATCATATTGAAAGCAGGGCTGGTGTCCGAGATATATATTTTCATCAGCGCTATTGTTAACAATCACCACAATTACCAAATCTGATAAATGTAACTCAGAATTGCAGGATTCCATAGTCTACCTCAACAGCATTGGGCACAAGTTGGGGACTAACAACAGAGTAATACTTCTGAAAAGCTGCACCACAATTACAGTACATTAAACCCTGCCCATTTGTAACTGTCATACATCCAAACAATTTTCACTTAAGACTTGAAACCGTGTCAGAGGTCATTCATGAAAGTTTCAGTTGTATAAGGAAAAGACATACAGTGTATTACACCATTTTGTTCAGTTGTGACAGCTCCAAAGAGAATCTACACCATAAAGACCAAGCAATTGAAAAATCCCAAGATGAGAAATGGTGAAAGATAACTTCCAAAGTACTATAAGCTCCCTTATGAAGAAAATATATAAAACAAAATCACTAGTATCTGGCCCAAAAAAAAAAAAAAATCACCACCAAACCATACAATCACCCACGCACATGGGATGACATTCACTGGACACAGTAATACGAAAAAGTAAAGGAATAAACTAAAACATCTACAGAAATGTTGGATACATCGAGACCAAGTGGACTGACGAGAATAACATTGAACTTTTCAGCTTCAACATCAAGAGTTAAATTTGGCATAAATGTAATAGTGCCCACCCTGAGACCACCACCACCACCACTACAATGGCACACATTACTGGAAACACTAGGCTGTTGAAGAATGCTGCTCTCCAAAAGGGCCTGGAAGACTTGTAAAGAAAGCCAGCTACATACACTCACCGGCCACTTTATTAGGTACACCTTGCTATTACCAGGTTGAGCCCCCTTTTGCCTTCAGAAATGCCGTCATTCTTCATGCCATTGATCCAAAAAGGTGGAAACATTCCTCTGGGATTTTAGTCCATACTGCCATGATAGCATCACGCAGTTGCTGCAGATCTGGTTGGCTGCACATCCATGATGCAAATCTCCCATTCCACCACACCCCAAAGGTGCTCTTTGGGATTGAGATCTGGTGACTGAGGAGGCCATTTGAGTACAGTGAACTCATCGACATGTTCAAGATGCTCAGAAGATGGGTACACAAAGGGATGGATATGGTCAGCAACAATAGTCAGGTAGGGCTGTGGGATTTAAATGATACTCAGTTGGTACTAAGAGACCCAAAAAGTGTGCCAAGAAAATATCCCCCACAGCATTACACCACTACCACCAGCCTGAGCCATTGATACAAGGCAGAATGAATCCATGGTTTCATGTTGTTGATGCCAAACTCTGACCCTACCTTTTGATCGTCGAAGCAGAAATCGAGACTCATCACACCAGGTAACATTTTTCCAATCTTGTGTTGTCCAATTTTGGTGAGTGCACATGAATTGTATCCTCAGTTGCCTGTTTTTAGCTGACAGGAGTGCAACCCGGTGTGGTCTCCCGCTGCTGTAGCCCACCTGCTTCAAGGTGTGACATGTTTTGCCATAGAGATGCTCTTCTGCATACCTCGGTTGTAGCGAGTGGTTATTTGAGTTACTGCTGCCATTCTATCAGCTCAGAGTCAAACCAGTCTGGCCATTCTCCTCTGAGCTCTGGCATCAACAGGCATTTTCCGCAAAGAATTGCCACTCACTGGATATGTTCCCTTTTTTCGGACCATTCTCTGTAAACCTTACAGTTGCTTGTGCATGAAAATCCCAGTATATCAGCAGTTTTTGAAATACTCAGCTCAGCCCGTCTGGCACCAACATACTATGATCACGTTCAAAGTCACTTAAATCACCTTTCTTCCCAATTCTGATGCTCGGTTTAAACTTCAGCAGGATGTCTTGACAAGGTCTGCATGCCTAAATGCATCGAGTTGCTGCCATGTGATTGGCCGATTAGAGATTTATGTTAACAAGCAGCTGAACAAGTGTACCTAAAAAAGTGGCTGGTGGGTATATGTGCCAAAGCATACCAGAACACAGATGCATAAAATGTAGAGGGGTATTGACACAAACACAGAATGAAGGTGTGCAGGACCATCACAAGAACAAGAAAACAGTGTTACGCAGAAGATCAGTCACTTCCACAGGATTACGCCTGTTTGATGTTGGATGAGAAATAACAGTCCACAGTAAATCTGAGGACTATCTAGGCAGTTTTATTATACAACAATAAAGTGGTGCATCACATGGTAGATATAAAGAACAATTTCGACTCAAAGGAGGTAATACTTGCACCAAATCAGTACTCTTAATTAGTTTCAAATGCACTTAACATTTGTGCTTTTAGTGCTACAGATTTGTACATTGAGTAAAAAATTCTCAATTACATAATTTAATACCCCAGACCACAATGCAACAAAATATAAGAAAGCCCATTTTAATCATTCATTTTTTGATGATGAAACAGGAACAGTTGACATCAGGATCTGCCAACTCATTTTGATTCTGTATGGTCAGATATTAACAAAATGACAGATCAGAAAACTGTCACAGAAAAGGACCTGGAGATAAAAACAAAACCATAAAACTACCAAGGGTCAAAACCAGAAAGTCATACTAACATGTGGCAAAAACTACAGTCTGAAAGTATAAACACTAAAGTTCAAGAGAAAAGGACATTTTTTTTTTTTATATATATCCACAAACATTGACAATTCTAATTCACTGGTGGATTAAATAATTGTAGCACCAATGATATTGTAAGTCACAATTTCCAGGATATAAAAGAATACCAGAGAGTCAAACATCTTAACAAGGGCACCACCCTTTAAAAAGCTTGGCATCACAAGTATAATAATAAAATAGACTGTTAACTGATAAGTCTTAAAACAGAGACACAAAATAAAACGGGAAGTTAAATCTTTAAGTTTCAAAATCTGGAACAAAAACACAAAAACATTAACATGTATACAGTAATCCCTCCTCGATCGCGGGGATTACGTTCCAGACCCCCCCGCGATAGGTGAAAATCCGCGAAGTAGAAACCATATGTTTGTATGGTTATTTTTATATATTTTAAGCCCTTATAAACTCTCCCACACTGTTTATAAATATTCCCCGCAGAGTTATACCGCATAATCCCTTTGTATTCTCTTACATATTAGGTAAGATTCATTGAAGCTATGTATATAAACACACTGTTTATATACAGTAAAACCTAAATATTATTTTAAAGATATTAAGTGTCTCCGATATCACATATGTTACAGCCATTACGATAGACAGGCCACCAGCAATAAATACTTACAATGCAAGAAAAATAGTATACAGTAAATGTGTGTACAGTGACACTAAACGTACGTACATGTACTAAGTACTGTAAGTAGAAAATTAATTATGGTTACTCACCAACAATGACACAATGACTTGTCCGATAACAATGAGTTTTATTTTACTGCACAACAAAGGAGAGCGTTACAGCTCTTCTAAAGGAGCCTCTTCAGGCAAATGTGTAGCACCGCCGTTGTTCTTCTTCAAGCCAAATCCCTAAAGCAGATTCCATCCACACTACTGCCTTATTACATCCACTTACAACTCGTTTTGCACCCTGGTTAAAAGGACACTGCGGCCGTAGATCTTATATTCCTTTCCTACTTTTTAAATAAAAGAATCGTAGCCTTCAACAAATCCAAAACGTTTACCTTTTTGGCAATCGTTAACATCTTCCGTTTGCGCTTGGGCAGGGCACCTGAAGCAGTAGCAGATCGTTTTGGAGCCATAATGAAGGGCTTGACTATGCACAAAGATAAACACAAAAGAGCACAACTCTACACAGTGAAACACGTTGATGCTGAATGAGCGAGACGAGACTTCCTGGTTAACACTGCATTCAGCACGCAGGAATTTAACTGTGTGCTCTGATTGGTTAGCTTCTCAGTCATCCGCCAATAGCGTCCCTTGTATGAAATCAACTGGGCAAACCAACTGAGGAAGCATGTACAGGAAGTAAAAAGACACATTGTCCGCAGAACCGCGAGCAGCGAAAAATCCGCGTTATATATTTAGTTATGCGTTCATATAAAATCCGCGATAGAGTGAAGCCGCGAAAGTCGAAGCGCGATATAGCGAGGGATTACTGTACTACTAATTGTAACACCATGTCATGTTGAAATAGCTTGTGTAAAAGATAAAAGATAAAACTATCTTGGTGCTTTTCCCCAGATTTGTCACCGTTACTATTGTATATGATTCTCCACATAACCCTGCCATTGTCACAGAAAAATTAAGACTTCAATATTAGACGTTAGTGATTAAAAGTGCAGTAATTAGTGGATGGAGTGAAAAGTGGTCTTGAAATGCAGCACGAGTGTCGACTCAAATATACTGTAAATAAACAAAGAATGGAATCATCTATTCCAAAAGGAAAGATTAAAGTTTGCTGAAATGTTGGGTATATGAGCCTCATGCCACTGATTTTACATTAGATGCTCAAACTGATATTTGGCAGGCTTGGTCATCTAGATAGTGCAGTTTGGTTAAATTCTTAAAAATCTTAGATTCGATTTTAATTAAAGAAAAAAAAAAAACTGGTTAATTTTGCAGAGGATACCAAACTAGGTGAATTTGTAGATAATCGTGATTCATTACAGAGAGACTTGAATAGCATACAGGCTTGGATAGATGTGTGGAGGATGAAATTTAATGTCCGTAAACGTAAAGTACTACAAGTAGGAAGTGCAATACAAATATTAGATTTGAATACGCAATGGGAGGTCTGAAAACCAAAAGTCCATTTCATGAGAAAGGTTTTGGAGTCCTAGTGGAGGCTTCACTATCAACTGCCAGACGGTGCTCAGAAGCCATTAAGAAGGCTAAAAGAATGTCAGCTTATATAGCGCGCTGATGTAGAGTACAAGTCCAAGGAGGTTGTGTTGAAGCTTTACAACGCACTGGTGAGGCCTCATCTGGAGTTCTGTGTGCCGTTTTGGTCTCCAGACTACAAAAAGGACATAAAAGCACTAGAAAAAGTCCAGGGAAGAGTGATTAGGCTGATTCAGGGCTACAGGGTACGAGTTATGAAGACAGAATAAATGAGCTGAGCCTTCCCAGTTTAAGCAAAAGGTGGATGAAGAAGAGACATAAGTAAAGTGTTTAAAATTATGAAGGGAATTAGTACAGTGGATTGAGACGGTGACTTTAAAATGAGTTCATCAAGAACACAGGCGCACAGATGGAAGCTTAAGGGTAAACTTCATAGAAACATTAGGAAGTTTTTCTTCACACAAAGAACCACAGACACTGGGAAGAAGTGACCAAGTAGTGCAATGGAAAGGAGGACTTCAGGGACTTTCAAAACTCGACTTGATGTTATTGTAGAAGAATTAAGTGGATAGGATTGCTGAGCTTTGTGGGTCTGAATGGCCCGTTCTCATTTGGATTGTTCCTATGATCTACTACAAAAATATAAAAAAAAAAAACAAATAGGATGCAATGGTATTGTGCCTTATTAAACTTACTCCGAATCATCACACACTACCCTTACACTGTCAAAGCGAACTTTATTGTCATCTCAACCATATACAAGTATACAGATCGACAAAATTGTAAAGCTCAGGGCCCATAATGTAACAACATGAAGTGCAAATAATAAATTAAAATTAGAATTTAAATTTAAAATTAAAACAAAGACATTGTGCAAAGACGAGACAAAATAGCAGCAATATTGACGTGTAGTAAGCAATATGAACATTGATGCAATGTATGGTATTTTCAATCTAGAGATAGATAGATAGATAGATAGATAGATAGATAGATAGATAAATCGGTGTATGATAGTTGTTTAAGACGTGTAAACAATGACAGGTCAGAATGTTTTAAGGATATCAAGAATGTCAAAATACTTAAAAGGTCAATATGAGATTTTCAGTTCTTTTTTTTGACATGCACACTAGTCTTTGCAGGAAAGTGGTTTTATATTGCTTTTTTAATCAATTACTACTTTTCACCTGTTCCCCAGTCCATCCAAACTCTTGTACAAATTCAAAGTATAAACCCTTTCTTCTTAAAGCCAGTTGAACTCTGCATCAGGTTGTCTATTAAACGGGAGTAAGCAGCCATTGTCTCGTCTCCACACTGAACATTGATGCTGAAGTTTGTTTGCCAGGGAAAGCTCGTGGCATCACACCTGTGCAAACTGAATACGCCCACAAGGCAAGCAGAGTACCTGTTTGAAAGGCACATCTGAAAAACATCCTGGCTGACATCTCAAGACGTAACATCCCTCTAATTTGATGGACAGACGGGAGCAAAATGGTTAAAACAAGGGGTGCTTTGCTTATACTTCTAGTGAATTCATGTCAATGAATGTGAGCGGGGAATGCAAACCAACTCCGATTCCCAAAGCAGGGGTTGGACGAATCTAAATAAAACAAATAAAAAACAAAAACATCTATAACATTAAACTGTTTTTGCAGCTCCCACTATAATTTGAAGTCGCTCTATTCTTAGAAATCCATTGTAATAAAATATTTGCTTAGAAATCCAATGGAAAAAAATGTATACTGGCAAGTAAAACTTGAATGTAAAAGCAAGAACAAATATAAACATTAATCAGGATCAGTGTATGTATATGGTTAAAAAAAAAAAAAAGTACTGTAAAATATTAGCAGTTGTGATGGTGTACTTCAGTTTATTCACATTAAAAAGGAAAGATTACTGGCTTGCTTGCAGCTGCAGGGTGATTCGGACTATTTACACAGTAAAGCAAACACGCGTACCCTTTCCAACAGTAAAACTGACTTTCCAATTCTTTTTTGACTCGCATCTTGTTCTTATGCTAGAATGGCAAAAATACACAAGCAAATAAGGCTTTGGAGATGCAAGGTCTTTAGTGTTCCTGTTTAAAACTGAAGCCTGGGAAGCTGACTTTCCTGGACAATCACATTTCTAATCAAAAAGAGTTCATTTACGACGACTTGAAAATAAAACACTGTCGCATATATGATAACATTTTAACAATAAACAGAAAAAAGAAAGGGATTTGTCACAAGGCACTTCTGTTTGGGATTTAGATGTGGGAAGTGGGTGGCATGAGAATGCCGTAGGGGGAAAAAAAAAAGAAATTGGCTTTTAAACTACGTGATCACAATGAAGTATGATCAGCACGGAGGAATCAAAAAAAAAAAAAATAAAATGGATCAACTTTATACGATTAATTGGAGTCAAAAAATAATAAGGTTTATGTTTGAACACCAACTTTAAATTTACTTAGTGAGTTTAATTTAACTCTGTTTAAGATTTAACCCACGTAATTCTACTATGCAAGTTCAATACATGATGTTAATGACCAAAGGAATGTACAGTAGAGTACACGTAAGGAAGTTTAATGAGGTCACGCCCTCAAGCGGAAGTGGCTGCCTGTTCACGACAGACTTTTCTTTCCGCCATATTGTTTTATCTACAGCATGTTTGTTTGTTTATTGTTTCAGTTGTTTTTTTATGTTAAGTAAACATAAAATACTGGAATTCAACAGTCTCATATCACCAGTCATCTGACCGTGACTCCTGCACTCGGCTTTCTGCTAGCTAAACCCTGCGAATTAGCGCGTTTCCAGAGGTCCCTGACACCCCTCTTTTACAGTAAATAAAAACTAAAATATGTTCTGGGTCAAGCGATGCTATTGGAAGACTTTTGACAAGCAGACTGTGACGGTTGAAATCAGCAGCTCAGTTGCCATTTCTCTGTTACTTTCAAGGTGTCAGAAAAGCAGAATGTCTAAGTTATGGTACCAGCGTATACTGAACACCTACAGCTAAAAACAAATACAGAGGGTCCTCGGGTTATGACACAGTTCCGTTCCTACAACAGTGGTGTAACCCGAATTTTGGTGTAAGTCAAATACACCCTAGCCTAAGTCGCTTACCTATCCTAACACTTTTGCAAAATCATAATCTGGAACACAAAAACACAACTAAGCCACAGAAAAAGGAAAAGGACATAAATATACTGTACTGTAGTAACAGGCTTAGAAATCAATGCCGAGAAGACCAAACAGATGATAGTAAATGCTGATTTCGGCCCTCAACTTCCACTTGTTCTTAATAACGAGTACATCGAAATAGTGAGCGATTTCAAATATCTCAGTTCGATGGTAGCCACTACATCGAATGGCGTCAAGATACGTAAAGGACAAGCATGGGGCGCCTTTTGGAAATTAAAAAGCATCTGGCAAGCCAACAACATCCCCATACTCCTCAAAGTGCGCCTATTTAAAGACTCCTGTCTAAGCATACTCCTATACGGCAGCGAAACTTGGATCATAACAAACCAGCTCAAAAACACTCTCGATAGCTTTGCAACCAACTGCTATCGAGTAATCCTCATCATCAAGCGAATCGATCACATACCTGTCTCAGAAATCTACGCCCGTGTCGAACAACAACCACTATCAACTACAGTCCTACACCGTCAACTGACATGGGTGGGCCACATGCTTCGTCGTCCACCAGATGAATTAATCAGGAAATACGCATTGTACGTCCCGCCAGTACAACTAGGCAAGGCCAAACGTGGAAGGCCCGCGCTCACATATGCCCAGTACATCTCCAATTCTATCTGCAACGAGAGAATGACTGTGACAGAGATCGAAAAGGCGGCCCAGGACCGGGTTGCGTGGCGGAAGATCGTTCTCGCCTGCACAAGCACCATCACGTAGTGATACTCGCATGAGCAGCCGACCGATGATGATGATGATGATGTAGTAACAGAAAAAAAAGACAAAAAATGAGTGTAAAAAAAATTCTCTAAAAAAATATCTGTTTACAATGTCTAATTTCACACCCATCGTGATTGCTTTCCTCTTCTTCTAAGCACTACCATCTGAAGACTCTGACTTTCGTTTAGGATCCACGATAAGGGCCACAGTGTTGCCACACAAACTGAACATTTCCTCCTCGCACAACGTAACTAGTTTGCCAACTCCCTCATTCATACACTGCATTACTGTGTATTCTTCCACTGCACACAGCCAAAATAGTTCGCCCACGTAGTCTGTAAGTACGACGCTAATGGCATAAGCCGAAACACTGATGTCTGAATTTTTTTTAAGTTTTTATGGGAGTGAGCGTTGTAAACTCGAGACGTTGTAACCCGAGGACTCCCTGTACTCCAAAACCAAAAAGGAATTCAGATCAGTAGCTGCGACATCACATTGCTAGTAAAAAAAAAAACACATTTGAAAAAGTTATAAAGAAGAAGCTGAGAGTGGAAACTCTGGCTTCATTAGATCCATTTCAGTTTGCCTGTCAGGCTAACAGACGGACAGAGGACTTCATTGCTCCTTTGCTTCATCTGTTATGACCACCCGAAGAGCGTCAAGACTCATGCAAGGATCCTGCATTGAGATATCTCATCAGCTTTTAATACCATCCAGACAAACATTCTTGCACAGAGACTTAAAAGGTTTGAATTCAGATTTTATTTTGGTAAGTTAGTTGACAGTTTTTTTTTTTTTTTAACAAACAGGACTCAAACAATGAAAGTCAACGGTTATCGGTCTGATCTTCTGTCCTCATCAACAGGTTG
This sequence comes from Polypterus senegalus, assembly GCF_016835505.1. Classification (NCBI taxonomy): domain Eukaryota; kingdom Metazoa; phylum Chordata; class Cladistia; order Polypteriformes; family Polypteridae; genus Polypterus; species Polypterus senegalus. The sequence goes on from NC_053165.1 coordinate 155,911,866, forward strand.
CCCTGAGGGGTCTATGCTTTGAAGTCTCCTTCTTATAAATTATACATAGTATTGGAGCGTGTAGAAACTTAAAAAAATTTTTGATCCTATAGTTTGCTTATGATTTTGAACTTATTAATTAATGAGATTGAAATGAACATTGGCCCAGTGGAAGGTCCACTGTTATGGCAACACTTTTGTACAACTTAATGTTACGAAAACTGACAAATAATGATTTTAGAATAAACACCATTCACCCACAAGAATCAATCAGAAAGACCTGGCAGTGGGGACCGTTGCAGATTATCAGTGTCTTTGGATGATGAGAAGACTTAAAGCTGACTTTTAATCAAAACATGGAAGCAGCCTGGAAAAATGGGATAACGGCACCGCTGCTGTCTTTTAAATATGAATTCTAAAATTATGTTCATTTTCTTTTTTAATAAATATTAAGTCAGTTTTAAATTATGTTTTGCTAACCTGGTTTGGAAATATTAATGTTAGCAATAAAAGCCATGATAAATCAAATTGTAAAACAGAGCAATACATTATAATATAATGTCCCGACAAACCCGAGAAATCAGTCATATATGACAAACCTATTTATTAAGAAAATACTAATGAAAGTAGAGTGTAGACAGACAGAATTCAAGTTGTTGCCATCAAGTCAGAGGATTAGGATGCCAGGGATAAAAAGCAGTTGAGATGAAACAGCAACAATTCATTTTCTAAATAAAACAGACTAACTAGTGTTTAGGCACATTTACATTACGCAGATACAAAGAAACTTACATGAATAATATAAAACCTCAGGAAGCGACTTAGTTATAAAAGAAAACACATTACAAAATCCACACAATGCAGACCATTCTGTTATAATGTTAAGCTTCACAAGACACTAGCTAACATGCTTGAACTAGGGGTGGTCCAGATCTAATTATGCAGATCCAGATCGTCTGGATGACTTTGATTTATGCTGGGACGATTCCAGTTCGGCACAAAGACGATTCTTCATGTCGTCAGTTCGCACACTTCTCGATGGTCCGGGATTTTTCGGTGATTTTCTATTTAATAAACTTAAGTTATAGCGTAATGAAAATTGCATAATTAGATCTGGACCACCCTATACAACCACCATCTCTCCTCCTAACCTCTCAAGTTAACAAACACATATCCATTTCTAATAAACTGCTTACTCAAGTTGCTTCTGGTTTCAGGTCAGTGTTCTAAAAGCTTAGGTCCTTGTTGTTAAAGGAAAGATTAAAAGCAAGCTTAAAAAAAAAAAAAAATCACCAGTAGTACAATCTTCAGAAATACCGAGCAAAGTACCATTTTTTCATCTTTCTGACCATTTACACAAAACCTGCATAAGTGCTTCTCAAATTACCAACTCAATTCAGCACTAGACTGTCTTAAATTCTTTGCTGCTTGAAGTTTTAAAAAAAGTAAAAGATTAAACAAAGTGGGGAGAACCAGTTCATGAGAGGACTTGACATTACATTCAGATTGCAAAAAACTGTGAACATCTTTCTCTCCATTTAATACCCTGTTGACTCTTCGACCATTGGGTTCTGGTCTGTTCATCTGCAGCTTAAGGCTCTGTTACTGAAAAGATGAGCTTATTTGATTTACACACTCACACATACATACATATACACACACACACCTCTTTTACTGATTTTTTTCTTATGCACCTGCTCGTTTTGCTCGCCAACCCCTGTGTTTGGTTAATCGGATATACAATTTTAAAAGCTGTTTTTTTTTTCTTTAGGAATTGTTTCACTTTCATTATTTGCACTTTTACAAGCTTCATTAAAAACAATATTTGGAATTACCTTTTCTTCAAGGTCTCATTGAATTTTGATTCCGTTTCCGGAGATACATTGTGACAACGCCACATATAACTGCCCGTGAGTCCGAGAGCACAGGATCTGTGTGTGCTACATGTCTTTACACGACTGAGTGTTTTGCTGCCTGTGGTCTTATTCGATATCGGTTGTAAGCAGGGCGTGTCTTGCAAGAATCTCATGTTCCACGTCCCCGCGAGACGGTCCTGGGACAGTCTCTTGGCACCAAGTCTCATGTTTATGGTCCCCGCGACGCGCTCCGTGGCCAGTGTCTTTCGTCTCGCGAGTCTTAAGTGTCTTCCTAGAACTTCCGAGAAGATCACGTCTCGTCGCCCTGCTTTTCCTTTCCAAGATTTTTTTTTATAATAGAGAGATGAAGAATAGCATATATGTGAATTGATTTCTTTAAATATTGCTTTTTTCAGCATTGCAAATTAGCTATCTATGATGTGAATCTCGTAGCACCTTAGTAACATTAACTTGACCAGTGCCACGACAGCACAACGGTTAGGACTGCTGTCCCCAAATGTCCACAGAGCTGGGCTCAAATCCCAACTTTGTTGCTCTGTGTGGTTTTCTATTCAAAAACTTGTGGCTTGAAACTACCCACTGTAAGTGTAAGATTTCCAAATTACTTGGTATGGAAAAGTGCTTGATGGTTTAATTCTTCAATAAATTTCATGTTAGTTTTCATTTTCACTCATGCCCTTTGCTTCAGGTATATGGTTTAGTTTTTAATTAAAATAAGTCTATTGGAACTATGACAATATACTTCCCACATTTATGGTTACATTTAAGTCTAAAGAGACTGAATCCTCTTACATTTCCTGTTGTATTTATTTATATTTTAATAAAGATGTACACTCCCAATAGATAAAAGAAACTAAGATTCAAACATTTCTGAATATAACGTAATGATCTTATAATTATGTGGTTTTTTTCACATTAAATGAATATGCAATTTACATTTTTACAGAACCTTACTACTGTATGTACCTACCGCCTGAGTATCTATGATGTTATTAGCTTACTTGATGAAAGAGTACTGAAATGTTACCAGGGTGCTTGTTTATGATCGAAGTTTTCATAAAATAAAAAATAAGGAAGACGCCAATAGTAAACAAATAATGTGTGGCTGTCTGCTACCACTCACTCTTGCAACACTTCCATTAACACTCTTGGGTGGGTGCGCACATTTAGAAAGGGCTGCTGGGAGGATGACTTTCATCTCTAAATAAAAGTCTGGATCTGATCATCTGCAACAGTCATCAATGATGGGTAGCTTTAGAATGATTTAATTCTACAAATCATGCTTCATCACAATTTGAAAAAAACGAAAACGGTTAATTTTTAAAACAAGAGCCGTAAACATAAAAACACCTGATGTATCCAACACAACTTAGATAGAGCTCTAATTGTCTCCAAGAGAAAATGTGGTTTTTGACAGAAGCTCTTTAAATAGAGTATATACACAAACGTACACACATTTATTACTATACTAGCTGGAGTACCCGGCGTTGCCCGTGAATCTGTAACTGGTGAATTTCCCAAATGAAAGAAACAGAACAAACAGTTTTCTGATTCACATTTTATTGTAAGTTCCTCTACTTTGGATTGTGTCTGCTGTGGCGTTTGAGACGCCCTTGAAATAGACTTTTCTCTGGTATCTGAAGTGGACCGTGGAATTGTACGTCTTTTTTTCGGCGGCATGGGTATATTCGCTTAAAGCCGGAGAATTATAATGTGTTACCATGGTATTACGCACGGAATATGCACCACAGTGAGATAATTTACCTTATTTACACTACGTCGGAAAGTGAACAAATCATAGACATATATAGGCAGACGCCGGATTTACTGTGTTGCCCGGTCGACACAATACGTCAGCGCCTCCGTCATATTGGAAGTGGTAAAAGTGCCATTTAAACTAATACAGGTAGACGTGGAAACCGGTTTTCTGATGAAAAAACAATAACGATTTAAACAGTATCGTTTATATACAACAGATTTTGGCAAATTGTTTACATGCAATTATTTATATCCATTTATACACCAATAAAGGCAATTATTAAATACTAATAATAATAATTAAACAATTCCTCCCATAAGTAATATTTCTCGGACTGCCTTTTTCTCTCTCTAAAACATTTCTCGACTTTGTCCTCTTCTTACACAGCACAGTACTGAAGTATCGGTTAATTACCTACAGATTACTGTAATGCTGTTCTATCTGTCATCCTACAAAACGTATCCCTCGCTTACAACTTCTTCAAAATTCTGCTGCCAGGATGATAACCTGCTGTTCTAAATCTACTGAACATATCACACCGATTCTCTCTCAGCTTCCGTGGCTCCCTGTTAACTACAGAATACGATACTAAATACCGCTCTTAACATTTAAAGCTCTCCAGTATTGAGTCGAGGTATTGACGCAAACACCATACATACGGATACTATCAAATTATATATACTCATCAAAAAAAGAAACGTCCCTTTTTCAGGACTGTGTATTTCAACAATAATGTTTTAAAAATCCAAATAACTTGACAGATCTTCATTGTAAAGGGTTTAAACAATGTTTTCCATGCATGTTCAATTAACCATAATCAATTAATTAACATGCACCTGTGGAATGGTCGTTAAGACCTTAACAGCTTACAGAAAGTAGGCATTTAAGGTCACAGTTGTAAAAACGCAGGACACTAAAGAGACTTGTCTACCGACTGTGAAAGATGCCCAGGGTCCCTGCTCATCTGCGTGAACGTGCATTAGGCATGCTGCAGGGAGGCATGAGGACTGCTGATGTGGCTAGGGCAATAAATTGCCATGTCCGCACTGTGAGACACCTAAGACAGCGCTACAGGGAGACAGGAAGGACAGCTGATCATCCTCGCAGTGGAAGACCACGTGTAACAACACCTGCACAGGATCGGTACATCCGAATATCACACCTGCGTGACAGGTACAGGATGGCCACAACAACTGCCCGAGTCACACCAGGAACACACAATCCCTCCATCAGTGCTCAGACTGTCCGCAATGGGCTGAGAGAGGCTGGACTGAGGGCTTGTAGGCCTGTTGTAAGGCAGGTCCTTACCAGACATCACCAGCAACAACGCCGCCTATGGGCACAAACCCACCTTCGCTGGACCAGACAGGAGTGGCAAAAAGTGCTCTTCACTGATGAGTCACGGTTTTGTCTCACCAGGGGTGATGGACGGATTTGTGATTATCGTCGAAGGAATGGCGTTACACCGAGGCCTGTACCCTGGAGCGGGATCGATTTGGATCGATGGCTAGGGCCATTCCCCCCAGAAATGTCCAGGAACTTGCAGATGCCTTGGTGGAAGAGTGGGGTAACATCTCACAGCAAGAACTGACAAATCTGGTCCAGTCCATGAGGAGGAGATGCACTGCAGTACTTCAAGCAGCTGGTGGCCACACCACATACTGACTGGTACTTTTGAATTTGAGCCTCCCTTCATTCAGGGACACATTGTGAAACATTTTTAGTTTATGTCTTATGGTGTTGACTCTTTTAGTGTTCATACAAATATTTACACATTAAGTTTACTGAAAGTAAAAACAGTTGAAAGTCAGAGGACGTTTCTTTTTTTGCTGAGTATATAAGGATATACACACACAAGCTATGGTCTGAACACACACCAAAATGACTAAAAAAGAAAAACATTTAAGAAGAAAGCAAGCTTTCCCTACGTAAACGCTACAGGAAAATGTGTGCAGAAAGTGCAACATGATTATTCTTTTACAATAAGGTTTCAAACATTTCACAGTACGAGCCAAGCTTCAGTCAGATTAACTCATTTTTGAGGTATTGGGTCCACAGACCCTCATGTTGACACACACTCTGAAAAACATCTCTCTGAAAATGGTCAAAGTCATGTTGAACGGTGCACATGATTTTTCACATCCACTGAAAGGTCAAAGTCAAAATCTGGATCCTGTCAGATTACTTCATAAATGAAAGGAAAAATGCAGTTTTAGGCACACGTGAGAAGCTTGGAGAAGAAAAGGCAAAAATTCAACAAATGGATAATGTGTTGTTAACACTAGAAAGAGGTACAAGCCGGCCAGCAACCAAATTTGAATAAAACAAATATTATTCAGTTACCATAACCATGATTCCTTTAAAATGCTCAGACATGAATGTGAAGAGCATTACAATTTAAATGCTGACTGACACGCTGAGCAATAAAATCACGATTATTTTATCTCAAAAGCACCAAATTGGTTTTCTGCTGCTCTACTGGTTACAAACACACAGAAACACAGACTGGTTCAAGAATGACACTGCAGTCCAAAACCCTGCCAAAAATAAATGGAAGCTCCAGCTGTAGCATGCATGGGCTCCAAAGGATGGAGACAGAATTCACTAGAGGACAGTTTAAAGACCACTTTGATTTATAAATATAAATATATGTCACTTGCAGAAATTCTCAGATGATTCTGCACTTATGGGATTGTATTAATAAGGGGGATGAGACAAAAAAGAGGAGGCAGGGGAAGAACTTCACTGCTTGGTGCCAAGTTCACCATTCAAGGAGTACATGTGGAGGTGGTCCACATTAATGACCGATTGGACTGGTCCCAGAACACAAAGGGACGATACAAGTAAGGGTAGAACTGGCTTATTCTTTAGGTGACTGCGTTCCTATGATGTGGGAAATGACACCTTTCACATTTCTTCTATAACTCTATGATGGCCAGTGAAATTCTCTACACTGTGGTGTGTTGGACTGTTACCATCACTTCAAGAGAGGCCCACTGAATCCATAAGCTAATTAGAAAAGCAGGCTCAGTTTTGTGACACACTCTGGACCCCTACAGGTAGCAGATGGGGAAGGAATGAGAACAAAACTGAATACCATTATGAACAGTGCTGCACATCCTCCCTTTCAGCTAACAATGCATTCAGCAGAAGTGTGTCAAGAAATGCAATGGGGACTCCTTTATACCAACAGAAATACTCCTGAACAGTGCCTTACTGCGACTGGGACTGCGAAGTTACAAGTTCTTCTTTTTAGTCATTCTGGTGTGGGTTCAGACCATTGTGTGTGTGTGTGTGTATTATACTGTACATTAATGCTTGTATGTACTTATTGATGTACTTATTTAAGTAAGTTAAACAGCTTCTGAAAAAAGCCAAAATTGGGGACAAATAAAGTTTTATCAATTCAGTTTCCTCAATGCACAACGATGCTCCAGTTACATATTATATAAATTAACAAAAAGGCACAAGAAACTACAAAGAGGTGTCACTGGATAAAGTGTCAGCCTGCACGATACCCAGGTGGCTGTCTGTGACAGTATGTGCCAAAATCGAGGCAGCATTACCTCTGAACCCACCTGCAAACATTACAAAAAAAAAAACAAACTCCCAAGCACTGAGCAGCTAGACATTTCTGGCAGGTGACAAAGAGGCTTGGCGTGGTGTGATAAGATGAGGGGGATTTTGTAATTCAAACTGCCATCTGCTCCTATAGGATTCTCACCAATGATCTGACAAGACCTAAGTCTCTAAACAGACACACATGCCCATCCAAACATATGGAACGGGGGATCTCATTCGCTGAGCTCTGTTTAATCACAGGACATAGGTGTCACAAATCAGAGCCTTCTAGGACAAGCTGATCTTTTTACCGCTGCACAACACATCAGGTCTTAAAAGGTGAAACTGCAAAGCCACTAGAGGTACTAAGCTCATCCTGGAGAAGTTCTGGAGGCTGAACTTAAAGGCAAGTGTCACATGTCCTGAACACCTGGTTAATACCTACAAAGCTTGGTCGTCTCTGCTGCTTAACAACCAGCTAATTCCAGTCCGACCTGTTGTTCGCGCTTCTAATTTAACAGGAGATTAAATGCACAATTATACCAACAAAGTACTCGGTGAGAACAATCAAGGTGCTCACGAGGCATCCAGACACCACCCTCATCTCACATTTCTTCATCTAGGAGTCTTATTTCAGGAAACTGAACCAGACAGCAGACCATTAGGAGACTAAAGTGCTGGCTTTTTGAGAGTAACAGAAATATTATATACATACACACACACACACAGGGTGAATCAAAATTATGTAACACTAATGGCACCTGCTATGTATATACAGACCTTGTATACAATTTTGTGGACAACTTATGTGTCACATATGGTACACATGTTGAACATGATGGCGAACAGGCTGAGAAATTGTTTCCACCATTCAAATGATAACAATTTTGACTTACTCTGTATATAAATCATATATATTTATATTATATTACAGTCTCTCTCTCTCTCTCTCTCTCTCTCTCTCTCTCTCTATATATATATATATAAACCAATTCAGGGTTTGCAGTGGGGAGTAGCCAGGACCACCACTTAATCTAAACATTACAATCAGAATACCAGGAAAAGCCCCACACAAGCACAAGACCACCCTGCAAATTACAAAGAGATGGTAATGAGGTGCAGTGTTCAAATATGATATTATGTGTTGTAATCTTTTTAGTTAGCCAATAAAAGGTGTCATTGTGCTTCACTTCTCATTGTATCCATAATGGCTAACACAATGCAAGAGTACTACATGACTTACCTCAAAATACTTTAAACCAGGAAGCCACTGCACTCAGGCGAGAGAATAAGTGCTGTGGTATTACCATCATAGAAGATGCTATAATAATGGAGGCATGCTATGCAAACAGCGATTTTTCTCACTCACAATCATGGTAAACTGTTTCTATTTCAGACTAATTTACCAAAAGACATACTTCTTGAGCAGTACAGTGGAACAATGGTCAGTGCTGCTGCCTCGGGGACTGAGCAGGCTCCTTCAGAGTCTCCTAGCTTTCTGGGTTGTCCTCCCATATTCTCAAAGATACACGAGTTAGGTTAGCTGCCGATTCCAGATTGGTCCACTATGAATGTAAACATGACGCTAAGCATGACCATCTAGGAAAAGCTTGGGTTGTTGCTTAACCTGTGTGTCTGAATGTGGATCTCAATGCCCCAGTGCAGTGATGAGGAAATTGTGCTGTGAAAATGGCGCCATCCTTTGGATGAGACGTAACACTGAGGTCCTGACTCACTGTGGTCATAAATGATCAGTGGGCATCATTCATAAAGAACAGGGTGTATCCCTTTGTCCAGGCTAAACTACCCATCATGACCATTGACCCCTAATCATCCCCTGTCTTTAACGGTCTCTCTCTCTCAGCAGTTAACCACCTAACACCTAATGTGTGGGGAGTATAATGCCCCAAAAATGGCTGCCATCACATCATTCAGGTCAATTCTGCACATTAGTGGTGGCTGAAGTGGCTTCCAATCACTGAAGTGCTTTGAGTAGTGAGAAAAGCGCTATATAAATGTAAAAAATTATTATTAACTAGCTGAAATACCCAGCGTTGCCTGGTAGGAAAAAAAAACAACTTTAAAAATAAAAATAAATTAAGAAACAATGAAGACAATTAACTTTGCAATATAGTTGCAAATGTAGACAAACCTTTGAATTACTTCCATTCATATATGGATGGTGAAGCCTTCACTCTGCTAATCACAGACCACTTCCACTGCACGTCTCGAGACTCCGCGTATGCT
>NC_053165.1:155926288-155953788 GCF_016835505.1 Polypterus senegalus
TTTAAACATGCAGATCAGTGTTTTTTTAACCAGTGTGCCACTGCAGAGTGCTTCACCATAGTAATAACAGTGTAGCACACCTGGGTCTGAACCTGAGAGGCACAACTTCCACAGATAGTTGAGACCTGTCTCAGGAGAACAGGACTACCTAGAGAAGCTGGCACAAAAGCAGATCTGCAATCACTATTTTGTAGACGGAGCACTTTGGACGCGTCTCCTGGCTGCTAGAGTCCATCTGGCTGGGTGTGTGGTCGCCAGAAAGTCTCACAGGGCCCGGTGGATAGTGGGCATACAAGTTGTGGGCAAAAGGAGAAAGCAGCTGGGAGATGCCACCAACGTGCTCCCTAACTGCCGCTTCAGCGGACGCTGATCTTGGAGCCAATTATTTTTGGGCTTCTCTGGTGGTTCCCGCATGTTCGGACAGCTGAGCATGTGTATGAAATAAAATGTTTTTGTAATTAATAGAATAATGGTGTGCCTTGTGGTGTTTTGGTTACAACACAGAAAAAAAAAGGTTTGGAAACGCTAGTTTAGATAACAGCTCAACATCCAGGAAGGCCAAGGTCCATTTCAAACATAAGAGTCTTAAAAAAAAAAAAAAAAAGGGGGAATTATCCCAACAGTCATTTAATTTCTCTCTGTCAGGATGAGTATCTGCAGCACTTATAAGCCCTTTGAGACTTTGGTTACTCATCTCTGTTTTAAATCGTGGCCTCAAAATGCTGCTTAAAGCTCAGTGTGGGAAACTTTGCACATTCATTTATGTTGTTAATGTCGCCGCTCTCACCCTGTCCAAACAGATTCGGTTTAAATAGAATGGAATCAAATTTGACCAAAAAGTGTAGACGCATGTGTTGAAACACACAAGTTTATTTGTGTATGGCATTGTTCACATTATCACGTGGCTCAGAGCAACTGCTATAGGCTCACCAACCTCTAATATAAAAGAAACCCCCTTAGAGAATTGCTGTTACTGGACCCACCACTCTCTGGTCCCTCTAATGGCGCTTTTCCACTGCATAGTACGGCACGACACGGTTCAGTTCAGCTCACTTTTGGGGGGTTTTCCACTGGGAACAGTACCTGGTCCTTTTTTTAGTACCACTTCAGCCGAGGTTCCAAGCGCGCCGAACCGTTACCAAAACGTGACGTGCAAACTCTGCTGGTCACTGATTGGCCGGAGAAAATCGTCATTACTGCGTCACTGGCTATTCTTTTCATTAAAGGTACACACACGCGGAACTTTGGAAGTTGTGTCCCGTCTCTCCATCGCTGGACGCAGTTTGTTGCATAAGTGGATGAATGTTTCCTCAGACATTCGAAAGTTCTCCAGCCACTGAGTGTTTGTAAAACCGGGAACAATCACATCCCACCACTCTGAAGCACGGTTAAATGTTCAAACAGATGGTCTGTTGCGGCGACTTTTTTGCAAAATGTGGAAGATACGTAATATACAGAATCAGCATTTTAATGTTACACTGGCAGTTAAGTTCATTTTATGCTTTGCAACAGTGATAAAAGTTAGCTAGTGATGTGCTTTTTTAGATGCTTACCCTTGCGCGTCGTCGAGCTAAAGTGTTGTCGTTGTCTGCGTGTTGTTGTAAAAGTTCCACGGTGTCACGGCAGTAGAGGCGGCGCAACTATAACGACACGTGAATAATCCCGGCCACTCTAAAGCGGTACTAAACTGCAGTCGAAACGCAAACCGAGCCGAACTGAGCCGATCCAAGGTGAGCTGTACTGAACCGTGCTGTGCCGTACTATGCAGTGGAAAAGCGCCATATTACATGAAGCGTGCCAGTATTTTGTACTCTTGAAACAGCAGATCTTTTATCCCTAAAGTTTGGTCTGATATACTGTTGTAGTCTTCAGAGTGAGCAATATCACCAAATGCTTTGTAAGGCAAAAATATCAGAAGCTCCTGCCTGTTGAGGTGTCCATAATAAAGGCGAGGGCAGTGGAACCCAGTTGCTATTGAAATGGTGGGAGGTGGCAAGGCTTAGTTGAACTGCTTTCTAAGTGCACTGTTAAAAACATATGCTTCACATAAAAATACAGTGGATGTGTAAAATGTTTTGGGTCGATGGTGTAAATTGCTATATAATAAAATAGGAAACATTCAGGCCAGTGTTAAACACACACAAGACTATCCATTTCATTGAATTAAAATCAGTTTTTGTTTTGTCCTGAGCAATTCCAACAAGCACACCATATTATGTAGGAATTGTTTGGGCAGGCTAAATGACATGTCCAGGGGTCCGACAGTAACTTGAATCTGATAATCTTGTGTTTCAAATCATTTTGCCTCCTGGTTCCAGCCAACTATGGCAGAAACTCCTATGCATCACGATAAGACACAGGGCAACCAGATCTGGTAATGCAGAAAGCAGGTTGAAGTGAACACCACTACTCACAGAAGATGCTTTCAAAGGTTAATGTTTTATTCATTTATTTATTTTTTTAATACACGAAAATGCAAAGTTAATGATAAGGGTGACTCCTGCTCAAAAAAAGCGCTATCAATATTGAAAGAAAAAAAAAAAGGAAAGGAGAAATGATGATATGCCATGTTCTCCTAGATGCAAAAAAGGGGTGGGTGAAAATACAAAGAGTGAACAGCGTGGTGTCAAACAAAAAAAAAGGGGGGGGGTCACCCTTTAAACACAAAGAAAAGATCCTGCCATCTGTTATCTCGACCCCTTGCACCCCCTACAAATACAGAAGGGCGACCAAGCACTGGACTACGGGTGTGTCAGCTGTGAGCCAGCCATTCTTTGGCAAGGTCATTTGTTTTTTTTTGCTTTACATCCACTTTTGTATTTATCCACCAACTACAGAAGCATTCCCGAATCGTGCCAAAGTGCTTTAATAGACTCAAGTCGGCCACATCTGTGGGCAGATCCAGGGACCAACATGTCTGCTAAAAGTGTAAGAGTGTGCTAAGAGTGGCACGACCCCATCAACGTACGATCACATGGGAAGTAATTTATGGGTAAATCATACTATTCTAGTTCAAACGGGAAAAAAAACATTCCACTGGGAGGAAAAAAAAAATGCCTAGCCTAACTTTTCCTTTCCTTGGCCGTTTTAAAAGGAGTATCGCACAAGGTCGCCATTAGCCAGTCACTTAAAATGGCCACTGCACTTACAAGAATACCGAGAAGATTTTTGCTGATGTGAGTGATACAAAATTTAGGCATGTATAAAGTTCTGGTGCTCTTTGTAGGTCTATCATGAACTTGTTTATACCACTATCCATTGTCGGCTCCTGCCCTGTGCCTGAACCTGCAAAGATAAGAACCATCCACCTATTCTCACAACCCTAAATGAGAGTAGATACTTTAAAGGATGTTATTTTTTTCATTCTTTTCGCCATAAAACATAAGCATCTGCTTAAACGTGGCAGAAAATGCACACCACTAGAAGACTTCCATAATCTGACCAACCTGTCACTCCTGACTTGTGTCATTCACTTTTTTTGCCTTTTGGAAACTCTATTTTTTTTTATTTCTTTTACAATGACCGTTTCACTGTATCTCTGTGGATATTGTAGAATAAGTCCATAACACGGTGTACCGATGCCATCATATGCTTATCGACAGCCTTGGCAAAACTGACTCATGGCTTCATTGTCTCCTTCCCTCTGTTATCAGATGCAATGTGCAGTGTGCAGGCACTAGTCGACAAATTTTGATTTTGTCATAAGACATAAACTGAGCTGCTAACCACTTTAAATGTAGCCAGACATCAAGTGCTCAACATTATGTGAGAAACATAATAGATATGTGTGCTGTACAAAAGCAGCTACATCATTACCAGATCATTTTTTTGTTTTAACTCGGAGGGCTGAATATTTTTTTTTACAACAAATTTTCTGAAAAGCAATGGTTTAACATAGAAATCAACATTAAACGTCTGTTGCTGTATGCTGTGGCTGCCAGTTTGCCAAGAATGTGCGATAGGCTTGCTGCCAGGCTGTGTTTGCGTGGCTGAGGCAGCAGCAGTGGTCACTGTTGCAGTTTATTGCAATCTAGTTTCTACCTCTTATCATTGTCAAGTGGCAGTCCTCCCAGGCGAACAAGTGCCGTCGGCGTGTCAGCACCATGATTAGCTGGGGACCAGTCTGCTGAAGCTGGAACCTCACATTGCTTTTCAATCGCTTGTATCAAAATCGGAGTCCGGCAAGTCATAGTCCAGTTAAGAGATAATAGGCAAAACGTCGTCCAAGGAGTATTTTACTTTACACGTCTGCTTTGATCTCCCGCCAGGTGTCAGGGCCATTTTTGCCATTGTTTGTGTCTTGCTACTCACGGGAGAGAAGGAAATGTCGGTCAAAACCAATGAAGCTAACTTTCCTTCATGCAACGAGAGTCCAACTAAAACATAACGGTTGGTTTTATCATCGTTTATTGTTGATTACCATCGCCAACTCCTCCTTTTGACAAAAGTCGACTTCAGCCCTGAAAGAGTTAAACAAGCCTTTACAACTTATTTTTTTTTTCCATTTGCCATTTTTTTCTATTATATGAGTTGCATGAAAATATCTTATAGAAATAAATGCTGCTGCTGTTATATGCTGAATTTTATTTCTCCCAATATTTACCTTTGTTTATTTTATCCAATCAAAATCCATCCATCCACTTTCTGCTGCTTCTCCAGCGCGAGGGCAGCAGTCTTAACGCCGGGATATACTTGCCGCTACGCTTGAGGACGCCGCTGCTACGCAAGCACTGTATTGACTATACTTGCGTATGTACTTTATGTAAATCTGGAGGTTTCCACCAGGTGGCAGTGTGAAAAATCATCACGGTGAGAAAACAATGTCTGTTTCTTCTGTGTTGCGAGTTGAGGGAAGAAAGATGTTGAAGATAAAAATTATTTGCATTTTGATGCTGTTGTGAAGGTGCAAAAAAGACTGCAACAGCGACAGAGAGGATGGTATGTGAGACTTTTAAATGTATCACGTCGTTACGATGGGGAGTATGTGACGCTTGTACTGCTTTTGCGAGTAATGGATGGAGAAAAGCACCCTGCATACTTTCGTATGTCAGCATTTAAGTTTGAGGATTTGCTTCACCGCATCAAACATCGAAGCACGCACATTGATCCTGTTGGTGCTGCCGCTCAGATTTTTGTTGGTACTGCAACTCGCGCATGCGTTGTGGCAGCCATGATGCGTGCATGGAAGAGTTATGAGTTTCAACTCAGACCCCTATTCACCACAACTGACCAGCAGAACATCAACAGACGCTGCTCCAATCTACATGTCAGTCTCCTTCTCCCGTCTTCACTCACTCCTGAACAAGATCCTGAGATACTTAAACTCCTCCATTAGAGACATCACCTCATCCTCAACCTGGACAGGACATTCCACCCTTTGCCAGATGAGAACTAGGACTTAGAGGTGGCTAATCATCATCCCGCCTGCTTCACATTCAGCTGCAAAGTGCCTCAGTGTGTGTCTAAGGTCACAGCCTGATGAAGCCAACAGGACCACATCATCCACAAAAAGCAGAGATGCAATCCTAAGGTGACCAAACTGGACCCCTCCTACACCTCAGCAATGACTAGAAATTCTGTTCATAGAAATTATGAACAGAATCGGTGACAAAGGGCAACCCCTAAAGTTGAAACACACCCTCCAGTACCCTTCCTTAAAGATGGGGACCACCATCCTAGTTTGCCAACCCAGAGGCACTGTTCCCACCTCCACGCAATGTCAGCCAAGACAACCCACGAACATCCAAATCCTTTAAGAATTCATCGACCCCTGGAGTATTGGTGCAGAGTTTTCTGGTTTCTTTTTTTTTTTAAACTACCTCAGTAATCTCAGCTATAGAAGTCAGGCGAGTTATTTTCGCAGTATCCTGTCTCTCCTTCCTCAAAGGATGGTGTGTCGGTGGGATTTAGGGAGACCCTACTAGGGTCAATTGACCCAGACTACTTAGCTGCTAGGACAGCTGGAATAAAACACTCTGCCACAATAAAGGGGGTGATTTCAGAGAGGCCAATCAGAATATAATTTGGTATTTATTGAGCAGAGACAATTAATTTGACATTCCATTTATTACTTAAACTTGAATATGTCTTCTATAGACTAATTTCTGTGATTTGGCTGTGTTCTCCATTAATTTCCAAGCCTGCTCTTTTACTTAAAGGTAATCTATCAGGGAAAAAAAAAAGTTTGAACTTCAGGAATCTATAATGTTTTAATGGCTTAGATTACAATTTGAGTTTACCACCAATTACCTTAATACTCACTTTCATTGATTTAAGGTGATGTGTTATTGATAAAGTCCCTCTGCTATAACACCCCTGGTAAGAGTAACATTCCAAGTTTGATGGCCGAGAGCTTTGCTTCAATTATTGGCTCAAAAGGAATTTTATTTTTTTTTACCACTTAAGAAAAAAAATAGGACCAGGTTCAGGTAAATGGAATAAAAAAATATTTATATAGACGTTTTTACTCTTCCTTTCAGGAAGTTTTTCTCCATAGTGTTAACAATGAATTCTTAGATTTTTATAGCAATAAGAAGTGTCTGGTCCTGAACACAACGAAGACCATGGAGATGACTGTGGATGTTTGCAGGTCTAAACTCTCCCTTCGGCCTGTTAATATCACAGGGCAGGACTTATAAATATTTATTTATGACAGACTGGACTGGTCTGCGAACACAGATGTCCTCCACAGGAAGGGGCAGAGCAGGCTCTTTTTCCACGTATGTAGCAAAATGCTGTCTTTGTTCTACCAGACAGTCATTGCCAGCGTGCCTTTTTTTGCTGGCATTGGTTGGGGAAGCAGCAAGACAGATAATAACCCTAAGAGGCTGGATAAGCTGGTGAAAAGGACTGGCATGGGAATTGTGGTGGAAAGGTGTATGGGGAAGAAGGTACGGGCCATCCCAGACAAAAGCAGCCACAATGGGCACAATATTTTGGCGGGTCAGTAGTAGTAAATGCTGCAGTCATCTTTTCTCACACTGTGCTGTAGAACAGAATGCTTTAGAAGGTCATTTGTTCCTACTGCCATAAGATTTTATAATGCTGTTGTCAATTCAAGCGATTCATGACCGGGTCACCACTCTATATTCCAGCACTGTAACAAGTGACCCATATGTACTTTTTGTCATTTATTTATGTTTGTTCTCCTTGATTTTATTATAATTTGTAACCATTTCTACTACTGTGTCTGAGCTACTGGATGCCTGAATTTCCCTGAGGGGATGAACTAAGTATTTATTATATAGTGCCTTTCACATCTATACATGCTAATGATGAGGTCGGTAATGTTTTTGTTTGCTTGCACACCTGGTAAAGTTGGAGTGATAAGAAGTTAAAACTTTTATAAATAGTGACAAAATGATAAAGTTTGAGGTTATTTACAATTACATCAATGAAAATAAAGCTTATTTTTTTTTTTTTTTGCATTAACTACTTTTTGCTCCATGGCCCTGCCTCAAGCAGTTTGCTTCCAAATATGATCAGCATCAAATGTGAATGCTTTTCTGTTTTCTTAAACAGACCAGCCTTTGGTACCCTGCACCTTATTCATTTCAAAACTTTCACACAGCTCAATGGCTGCCTCAGAACATTTCCCAATTTAATGTGAAAGCATAAAAAAAAAAAGTTTACAAAAATATTTTGACCAACCTACCTCAGCTAGATGGTACATAAGGCTTACTACTCTGGGAGATTAACTCTCAACCCGTACAAGTGTTCAGAGTTTGGCTGTGCTTTCTGAACGTAAATCCTACAAGTGGTACACGTCACTGTTCCCAGGGGGATAGTGGGACCATAAATGTTTTCAATAATTTGGAGGTCCCAATGCCAGTGCTGCCAGGGAAGTCTACAAGTACAATTTGCTCACTTCTTGCTTCTCTCTTTTCATCCAAGTTGAGGACCCAGCATTTAAAGCGACAGTTAGACACATGAAGTCTTTCTGTTTGTATATATTTTTTATGTTGCAAGCAGCTTCAGATATTTTCATATCCAACTACAAACTGACTGTCTGGCCACAAGCAGCAAAAGCATTTTTTATTCCTTTAAATGTACAGTTCTGAACGCAGGCCTCTAATCATTTTCCATTTCTATTTAATGATATCTGATGCAGTGACAGAAAAGTGGAACACAAAAGAAAAAGTAGAGTGAAGAGACAGCCCATAATCTCCAACAGATGTGAAGGCAATTCAGAAAAGTGTGGTGTGAAAATGGCCTCTGAGGGAGTCCAAGATAACAAATGTACAAAGGACCCATTTTCCCTGTTTTAGCCAAGAACGGAGATATTATAATCCAAAATGTTTGGCTGCTTGGTTCTCCTATCATTCCCTATTTAGCTTATTTCTGTCTAACACAATAATGCACTACATGTTAATAAGGTAGTAATCTTAAATACATCACATTTTACCATGCAGATGGGATGAAATACCACATTTGCTTGAAAAACCGGAGTTTGTAAAACTAACTAGAAAGATGCATCTTAAATTAAAAAAAAAAAAAAAAAGTAGACCTGAATAAAACAAATGTAATAACCCTGCATTTCATCGTTTTTCACATAAGTTGTGTGTACTTAAAGAGCAGCGAACAACACAGCAAAAGGTGGATAATGAAGGGTGATGACAGTGGTCACAAACAAGCAATTTTTTGGTTTTAAAGTCACCAGTCTCACACTATTCAAGACAGCGTTCAGAAGAGGAAAATGCTAGCAACTGGCACACTGACACTCGTGGGCAGTCGAGGCTTTGTCACGATTTAGGTAACCAAGGGTAGCGCGCGGTGTTCTTGAACGCAAGTCGTATTCCAAACAAAGGTCGTATACCAAGCAAAATTTTTCGTGTCCAAACAGGACGCATACCAAGTTGGACTTATTCCAAACCGGACATATACCGAGGTACCACTGTGTATATGTGTGTGCTTATGTGCTTATATGTACACACAATATATATATGTATATGTGTATATTTATATATATATATATATATATATATATATATATATATATATATATATATATATATATATATATATATATATATATATATATATATATATATATATATATATATATATATATAGATATATAATATATATATATATATATATATATATATATATATATATATATATATATATATATATATATATATATATATATATATATATATATATATATATATATATATATATATATAGAGAGAGAGAGAGAGAGAGAGAGAGAGAGAGAGAGAGAGAGAGAGAGATGATATGAAAGGCACTATATAATAGATAGATACTTTATTAATCCCAAGGGGAAATTCACATACTCCAGCAGCAGCATACTGTATTAAATACAATATTAAAGATTGATAACAATGAAGGTATAACAGACAATAACTTTGTATAATGTTAACGTTTACCCCCTGGTGAGAACTGAAGAGTCGCATAGTGTGGGTCTCCTCAGTCTGTCAGTGCAGCCGGTGACAGCAGTCTGTCACTGAAGCTGCTCGCTCTGCTCCTCTCTCTGGAGATGATCCTGTTCAGTGGATGCAGTGGATTCTCCATGATTGACAGGAGCCTGCTCAGCGCCGTCACTCTGCCACGGATGTCAAACTGTCCAGCTCCGTGCCTACAATAGAGCCTGCCTTCCTCACCAGTTTGTCCAGGTGTGAGGTGTCCCTCTTCTTTATGCTGCCTCCCCAGCACACCACAGCAAAGAAGAGGGCGCTCACCACAAGCGTCTGATAGAACATCTACAGCATCTTATTGTAGATGTTGAAGGTCGCCAGCCTTCTAAGGAAGTATAGTCGGCTCTGTCCTCTCTTATCATATTATATTATATTATATTATATTATATTATATTATATTATATTATATTATATTATATTATATATATATATATATATATTATATATATATAATATCCCTTTGCTCTACACTTTAACATGACAAATCAAACAATTCAGACATGATTAAAGTACATATTACAGACTTTCATTTAAGTAGATTTGCAAATATTTCAGTCCCAACATGGACACCCCCCATTTCAGGGTGCCATAAGGTTTGGGCACAGCAATGGCAGCCATCTTCAGCTCCTGCCTGTTTCAGGGTCTTGATTTCTTTTCAGCATATTGAAGTTCTGCTCAATTGGATTTAAATAGGGTGACTGGCTTTGCCATTCTAAAATTTTCCATGTTTCAGCTTTGATAAACTTCTGCATGGCCTCAGCAGTATGTTTGGATCCTTATCTTGGTGGAGGATGAAGCACTGTCCAATGAGTTTGGAGGCATCTACTAGAACTTGAGCAGGTCAGAAATTTCCACATATCTCAGAATTTATTGTGCCACTGCCATCAGTTCCATCACCAATGAGGAAAAAAGTGAGCCAGGACCTGAGGCAGCCATTCATGCCCCCAGCACCATGTTTAACAGATGAGTTAGTCTACTTTGGATCTTGGGCAGTTCCTTCTCATCTCCACACTTTGCTCTTGCCATCACACTGAGGCAGGTTCAGCTTTGTCTGACAAGACCTTTATCCATAATACCAAATAAAATAATTAGGCACTGGTTGTGAAGCTGGCTAGAACAAAAGCACAATGATGAGGGCCTTGACACCTCAACATTTGATTCATTTCGAGGAGCTTTATAAATACTGACAAATTAGTACAAATGTACTACTCAAACGTTTGAAGTGTCTTGGGTTCAATTTTGGTTACCAACGTCTTCCAGATGCTGCCAGGATAGGCTCCAGCACCCCAGGGCTCTGAACTATATTTAGTAAATTTGAAAATGATATATTGGTATGGTTCTTGCTCAGCTGACACACCGTCACAGACTGAGATTAGATAGGAGGACATTTTCCACACTGGCTGCCTAATATCCAGAACATCCAAAGAACAGGCTCCAATCACCGTGTTCTAGGGCTAAACATTTTTTTTATTTTTCTCTATTGCTAAAAGTCACAACTTTAAAATCTTTTTTTCTTTACACTAAAATCTCAACTGTTAAAGTAGCTGTAGATGTTTTACATATATAAAACAAGAGACAAAAGCCAGATGGAGACAAACAAATGTAACATTTATTTCTCTCTTTGGAACTGTTACTAAACCAAACTTTATTTTTCAGGTGCATAAAACTTACCACATCACTGTAAGCTTAAATGAAAAACCCTAATGACAAGCATCAAAGCAGTACGGTACTTTCCAATCTGTTTTATCGCTTTCCTAAAAAAATGGACAATCCTTTCTAGGGAGTTCCACACCTGGGTCTGAGAAAAATCATCACAAGACTTCAGACCAGAGTCATATTTTTGATTTATTGCCGAGACCTTGCAAAGACAGGCACACAAAATTGATTTTGTATTTTTCTTCCTTAAAAGCGCTGTAAAAGAACACAGAATCTTTTATATTTACTGTATTTACGTAGCCACCACTTTTATTTAAAACAACAAGTCACTAGCACTCTATATAGTGCAGATGTGTTCCATATTTCTGCAATGCAAGTGCATGAAGGGATGTCATTTTCTTTGGGCCACAAAACAAGTGCATTGTGTGTAGACTGAATCCTCAGAGCTCTGATTTTACTTGGAGCCTTCCAAGTCATCACTACATAAAGATGCTTTGCAGGCATAACACAATTGTGTCTGTGAGTATTCAGTGGGGTGGGCACTGGAAGGTGACACGACTTGCTCAGATAACAAAGTCATTTTGTGTTTGTGAGTTAGAGTTAAATGTCTTATTCACTATGTGCCCGTTATAAACTGCTCAAAAAAATTAAAGGAACACTTTGAAAACACATCAGATCTCAATGGGAAAAAGAAATCCTCCTGGATATCTATACTGATATAGACTGGGTAATGTGTTAGGAACGAAAGGATGCCACATCGTTTGATGGAAATGAAAATGATCAACCTACAGAGCCCTGAATTCAAAGACGCCCAAAAATCAGAGTGAAAAATTATGTGGCAGGCTAGTCCATTTTGCCAAAATTGAATTGCAGCAACTCAAAATTGTACGCAGCACTTTGTATGGCCCCTGTGTTCTTGTATACATGCCTGACAACATCGGTGCATGCTTCTAATGAGATGACAGATGGTGTTGTGGGGGATCTCCTCCCAGATCTGGACCAGGGCATCACTGAGCTCCTGGACAGTCTGAGGTGCAACCTGGTGGCATTGGATGGACCAAAACATAATGTCCCAGAGGTGTTCTATTGGATTTAGGTCAGGAAAGTGTGGTGGCCAGTCAATGGTATCAATTCCTTCATCCTCCAGGAACTGCCTGCATACTCTCACCACATGAGGCCAGGAATTGTCGTGCACCAGGAGCCACTGTACCAGCATAGGGTCTGACAATGGGTCCAAGGATTTCATCCTGATACCTAATGGCAGCCAAGGTGCCTTTGTCAAGCCTGTAGCGGTCTGTGTGACCCTCCATGGATATGCCTCCCCAGACAATCATTAACCCACCACCAAACTGCTCATGCTGAATGATGTTACAGGCAGCATAATGTTCTCCATGGCTTCTCCAGACCCTTTCACTTCTGTCACGTGCTCAGGGTGAACCTGCTCTCATCTGTAAAAGCACAGGGCACCAGTGGTGCATCTGCCAATTCTGGTATTCTATGGCGAATGCCAATCGAGCTGCATGCTGCTGGGCAGTGAGCTCAGGGCCCATTAGAGGACATGGGGCCCTTGGGTCACCCTCATGAAGTCTTTCTGGTTGTTTGGTCAGAGACATTCACACCAGTGGCCTGCTGGAGGTCATTTTGTAGGGCTCTGGCAGTGCTCATCCTGTTCCTCCTTGCCCAAAGGAGCAGATACTGGTCCTGCTGATGGGTTATGGACCTTCTATGGCCCTCTCCAGCTCTCCTAGAGTAACTGCTTGTCTCCTAGAATCTCCTCCATGCCCTTGAGACTGTGCAGGGAGACACAGCAAACCTTCTGGCAATGACACGTATTGATGTGCCATCCTGGAGAAGTTGGACTACCTGTGCAACCTCTGTAGGGTCCAGGTATCGCCTCATGCTACCAGTAGTGACACTGACTGTAGCCAAATGCAAAACTAGTGAAGAAACAGTCAGAAAAGATGAGGAGGGAAAAATGTCAGTGGCCTCCACCTGTTAAACCATTCCTGTTTTGGGGGTCATCTCATTGTTGCCCCTCTAGTGCATCTGTTGTTAATTTCATTAACACCACAGCAGCTGAAACTGATTAACAACCCCTCTGCTACTTAACTGACCAGATTAATATCCCATAAGTTTCATTGACTTTATGCTATACTCTGATTAAAAAGTGTTCCTTTAATTCTTTTGAGCAGTATATTTTAGAAAGACTACTGTAGGCACACTGCCATTCGCACGGTCACATTGCCAGTAGTATGGATTTGCAAATTCACTGAAATTCTGACTCTTTCCTGTTATTAACCCAGATGAAGAAGCTTTCAGGCCTGAAGTTACTATGCCTTTAAAATGGTGCATTTGTAGCTGCCACCCATTTTTTTTAAATCCTAGTTCACTGTTTATTATGTAAATGGAGGCGATTCATAAACACAGTAATATTGACAGAAAACATGATACATTTCGAAAGTACCTGATGTGGAAGAAAAATGAGACTTGGAGGTATTATAGCGCATAAAGTGATTTGATATGCTTTCCACATAAAATACAGCATCTATCTTAGAAGTAGTATAAAAGGGTTAATACATGTCAGAAACTTGTTCAAGCATATCGGGAAACCAGAAATAGAGCAAGTGAACAACAAAGAACAAGAAGGTCCTGGGTGATGGTACAAGAAGTAGGCTGACTATCATGTACCCAGTAAGACTTGACAGATGTCACACACACACACAGGAACTCAAGAATCATTGAAAAGTATTGTAAGGAACAAGAATGTAGTAGAAATGTGACTTTTATTTTGGAGAATGTTTCCTTTAGAAGCAAAAGCTCTCTTGTTGGAATAAGTTCTTTTAAATTGCGGCATTTTAAGTAACTGAAAATATAGAGATACGATATTAAAAGGCGATATCCCTCCCTTAGTGATTACGGTGGTACTAAAAGAATCACATAAGAGAATTATACTTAGCTTTCTTTAATGACGGTTTACACAGTATAACAGACAAAAGGAAGCTTATAGCAGACACTACCAAGGTCGGATCTTGATCTATAGAGTCTGCCATTTTCGTCACTACGCTGAAAGGATTTTCGGGAAGAATGACGATATCATCCGGCTGTCAGCTTCAAAGGGTTTGGCAGCAGTCCAAGCCTTATATACTGTCTTCTCCACATGCTGGTCCTCTCTGGTCTCCAAACAAGGACAGTAAAGACTCAACCCCACCTCCAAAATATACAATAATAGCACAATGCCTACACTCGACAGTTGTCCCCTTCATTCTTCAAACTGCTAACCTAGGGCTTTCTAAATGCAGGCGGACTATCCCCTGTGTGCCAAACTTGGCCTGCTCATGTGAATGAATCCATAAAAGTGTTTAACAGAGACAGTGACATTAACCTTAATATTCTAACAAACACATTATAACAGAATGTAAGCTGGTTAATGCTCTCTGCTAAAGCACCTCATGTCTTTTAGCCAATCAGAATGAATGCAAGCTAGTGAACCAATCAGAGTAAGCATTCATTCAGCACTGTTATGTACATTCAGTTATCTATAAATGTAGCTCTTGGTCTTCACTTTGTGTCCATTCCGTTACCAGCTGTTGTGATGGTGTGCATCTCTCTTAATGAAGAGAAACAAGACACAATGGACAAGCTTCCTCCTGACCGATTCTTCTGGTGGATTATTAATAGACATATATTTAAGGTGACAATTTTTTTCCCCACAGATATAACATGAATTCTAAAACTGGGACACAGACATGTCAGCCAGTAACAGTTAGCCATATGAGGATGTATTCACGTAAAACTTTATTTGTGTGAATATTATGCACTTCTCACATGGCCAGGCCAGATGCCACTTGGCAAACTAGTACAGGGTTGGCATATTTTATTGAAAATAAGGTTTTTGTCTTAGGAACATGAAAGATAAGACCTCCATAGATGCTCACTGGGTTAACCTAGAGCAAAATTTCAAGCCATAAAAATGTCTCTAGGATGTTAAAATGGTGGAGAGATACAAAGAGTTAGCTTGGAGAAGGTATTCCATTCCAGTATGCCATCCTGGAAGAGTACTGTTAACAAAGAGCATGTGAGAAAGTCAGAATCCTTTATTAGCTGTTTGGAACTTGTTAGAAAAAAAAATAATTGCTACTGTAATTTATGAGAAGCCAATGTAAAGCTGGAAGTGTCTTCAAGGACCGCCGAGTGAAATATGGCAAAATGTACGCATTAAAAAAAATACAATCTGGGGCAGGTTTAATGTTGGAAAGCATATTAATTGTGTTTTAGGTTAGACAGTGTATTAATTCTAATTTTATTTTGTACTTTTGCCAAGCTCCCTCACTTTAAAACTTTATGTAATATCAATATCATCTTAGGAAAAGACTAAGACAACAACAACAACATTTATTTCTATAGCACATTTTCATACAAACAGTAGCTCAAAGTGCTTTACATAATAAAGAATAGAAAAATAAAAGACACAATAAGAAAACAAAATAAATCAACATTAATTAACATCGAATAAGAGTAAGGTTCAATGGCCAGGGGGGACAGAAAAACAAAAAAACTCCAGACGGCTGGAGAAAAAATAAAATCTGTAGGGATTCCAGACCGTGAGACCACCCAGTCCCCTCTGGGCGAAGAAGACTAAGACTAAAAGAAAGTGATGAAATTAGCTAAAGTCTACAGGTTTCATAGTTGCGGTTTACTACTCTCTTCCTTTCACCCAGCTTTAGCCAAAGAAACACAATCTCCATGAAATATACTTTATAAATAAAGCCTAGGGTGACATGCTCCTACCTGTCAGTCACGTGAAGATGTCACGATATAAAAGTTTTACATCTCATCCATCCCAGCCACTCTTAGGAAAGCATGGAAGTGACTAACTCTTCTATTAAACTAGCTGGGTTAGCTGTCTCTTACATCCTGCCCTTTGTAGAAGCCTCCAGAATATGAGCTTCAGATACAGAACACGACTCAGCAGCCTGTGTAGAAAAGTTCTGATCGTAATCAGTTTGTCCCTAAGTACCAACCACTGCCCCAAATTGATATTTAACTAGAAGAGCTAAGCGGCACTGACTATTTATGCATTGATAATCGGAAATCAACCCCATTTTCCCAACTCCATTCACATTCCAAGGCAAATCAGGTCATGTCTTTAAGTCCAGTTCAGTCTTTAAGTGTTGCCATGTTTAATGTCAATCAGTTACATGGTGTATAGTACCACGTAGGGCTCTGGATGCAGTCTCACTAGCCAAATGCACAGTTTTGAGCATCACAACCCTGCCATGCTATTGTGAGGTTTACATTTCAACAATTCCTCTCACATGTGCAGACTGTTCCAGAAATTGAGGTGTCAAGGGCAAATGCCAACAAATCCAGAGTCAATATCCTGCCAAAGTCAAGCAGGCAATTTCTCAGGTCAAGACGTAGAACGTTTCCTGGGATTTACCGCCTCTGCTTATGTGTGCGATAGCTAAGCCATAAACTATGGGACTGAACATGCAAAATGTCATGACAGCTTTATGGCTGATGTTAAACCAGTTTTAAGAGACTCGGGTGAAGTGCACAAATGGTGTTTATTTCGTAAACTTAGATATTTGAAACTGGATTGGCGATAAACCAAGGGAGCAACTCTCCAACTGAGCTGAGAAAGCGCCTTGCCTACTGCGCACTGTCCATTTCACAGCCCATTCCATCTTATTAAACAAAAAATTTTCCACAAAGAAAGGGACTGCGACTACAGCTGAAAAAGCGGTTAAACTGACAGCGTGCTGCGCTCCTATGGTGAAACCCTGGTTTCAAGCAATTTACAGGAACAGTAAAAGATGAACTGTGTACATCCTCAGATTCCTGCTGCTTCATATTTGGCTCAGCAGTTTATGAATTTTACCAATAGATCTTTTTTTTTAACGAATGGAATGACCCTGTGTGATTTACACAACCCGAGGAAGAAAATGTTTGTGTAGAAAATAATAATTGAAGCTGCTCTCCACGCAAGTGACTTTTGGATCTGTTTTTGATGCACCCTTCAGGATCTCCAGTCCCTTATGTGTAAATGCTATTCGGCCAGGAAATTACCCCTGATAAGTTAGAACGGGCAAATCCTGAATGAGGCCAGCAATGACGGGACAAGAAGCTGCCATAGAGAAGATTTGTTTTTCTAATGCTTTATTTTAAAACATGCATATTAATCTCTGCTCTTTGCTACTTTAGAAAATGTTAACTTAAATGTTAACATATTTGCATTTTTTGTGTTAAAAAGATGAAAAGGGTTTTGTTTTAAAAGAGATCATTAAGGTAAATGTTAACATATTTGCATTTTTTGTGTTAAAAAGATGAAAAGGGTTTTGTTTTAAAAGAGATCATTAAGGTCAGGAGAGCTCCTTGGTATGCTTAAGTCTAGCTGGTAGTAGCTGCCAAGAAGAGCATTCTTTTAATAGAAATTACATCTCTAAGTAGCAAAATAATGTAAGGTACCTTTCAATCAGTGCTTAAAAAGAATATCCTTGACTTAAAAGTAAAAAAATAAATAAATAAAAATACAGAAAAATTAAGAATTTTATAGTCAAACTTCTGAGATCACAGCTTCAAAAATTCCGGACAAAGATCCTTCTCTTACCTTTTATTATATAGAATATAAACATCCATCCATCCATTGTCTAACCCGCTGAATCCGAATAACGGGGTCTGCTGGAGCCAATCCCAGCCAACACAGGGCACAAGGCAGGAACCAATCCTGGGCAGGGTGCCAACCCACCGCAGGACACACACAAACACACCCACACACCAAGCACACACTAAGCACACACTAGGGCCAATTTTAGAATCGCCAATCCGTGGACAAAATACTGAACAACATTTTAAAAACTCAAGGACTGGTTTATGCTCCAGAATGATATAAAAGGCATACAAAAATACTCCATAGTGTGATCTTCTGGTCTTTAAAACCCCATTCTCACCAAAACGGACACAGGTACGGTGCAATATTAAAAAATGGTGAAATTTAAATAAACTGACTATTTCATTTGTCACGTAGATAACAATATAAGGTCTCTGTTGCATTGGCTTCTGATGTTACTTCTCAATGACTAAACCGGGGTCAGCTTGAATTACACACTGTATCAGGGTTATTTTATTTCACTTTCCATGCAATTACTTTTCCTCCTATTAAGGGAACAAAGGAAATTAATAATTGAACACTTCTTGTATACTAAATAAATAAACTTTAAAGTCATCATTAAAAAGAGAGGGGTTAACTCCCACCCCCTTGAGGACACAGATGAGCTTTTGTTTGCAGGCTCAAAGTGTCAAATGCAGTTAGCAGCTTTGTTGGGACAGAGTTTAAATGCATTTATAAAGGAGGGTTCTGGTCTATGGATTAAAGTTATCTCAGTTACTTTTACACACCTGACCTTTGTGTGCCCCAATAATCTGAGTGAGTGAACGCCTCAGTGAAATTACTTTTAATACTGATACATTGCAATCAGGATCAAGATGCGCAGTTCAAGGCCTGATAAAATAACCAACCACTTGTAAGGCGAATACTACGGAAGCGTATTAGGGCCACGACGGAAAAAAAAAAAAAATATGGACACAGTGAAGAAAAAAAAATCTAAATGTCGAGATTAAATTCTCGCCGCTTATGTTGAGATTAAAGTCGACATTTACACTTTATTCTAATAGCTTATTTCATCAGCAGATGAAATAACTTGTTTTAATTTCACAAAGACGTTTATGGTGTGGTGATTGGTTATGTGCAGAAAGAAAAAGGAAGGATAGGAACTGTGGGTTTGGTACGTCAGATAGAGCATGCAATAAAGAAAGCCCGCTCAGAAGAACATCCATTGAATTCTGCGTCCGTGTCTCCGATCACCACATCACGAACCCAATATTTACACACTATTTCAGTTAAACCAGTGCGATACCCATTCATGTATCCAGTTTTTTGGAGCCTCGTCACACCTGCCATAAAGTTCTCTACACTGAACATACACCTGGGGACCCCTTAATGCAAGGGAGCAGCTCTATAGCCACGCCACCGTGCCCCCCGCCACCCATGTTTAATACCTGCTTTAATGCATTTCATCGTGAAGAATATATCAAGCATTTCTCTTAGTATTCTGAATGTTCATAGAGCAGGATTATCATGAAGTCAATGCGCGGCGATCGCTGTCTGCTGTCTGTGTGCAAGAGGAAGTCAGTTGAAGAAGCGCATAGAGATTAACAACTGGGTCGGGGAACACTTAATATAAAAGCATTTAATGTGCTACATTAATTAATGACGGGGTTTGAGAAAATCTAGTAAATTAAACATTCATTTTAAGATGAAGTTTAGTTTGCGACATTCTACTGACAAAATAAACTACTAGAATAAAGTGGAAATGTCGACTTTAATCTCGACATAAATGGCGAGAATAAAGTGGAAATGTCGACTTTAATCTCGACATTTAGATTTTTTTTCTTCACTGTGTCCATATTTTTTTTTCACCGTGGCCCTAATACGTTTCCGTAGAATACAGACTGGTTAAATAACTCAAGCAATTTTTTTGTTTGTGTAATTTAAAACATGACTATGTGTTTAAAAAATACTTATAAACTTTTACGTACTGTTTGGTAATTAATTTATTTTCCCAACCACTATGAAGATGCAGAGGCCATTCCACATGCACTTCAGAAGAGGTCATCTACCTGAAGCCAAGCAAGTTTGGGCCTGGCCAATACTTGGATGGGATACCATTTAAGAAAATCTTTGGCTGCTGCTGGAAGAAGTGTTAGTAAGGTCTAATGTGGATTCCAATGCCGTAACGGGGACACTGTGCTGTAAAAATAGCACTGCCTTTAAGATGACATATACAAATCAAGGTTCTGACTCTCGGTGGTCATAAAAGATCCATGGACATCCTTCATAAAGAGTAGCGTGTACCCCAATGTCCTGGCTAAATTGCCCACCATGGCCTAGTCATTCTGGCCCCCTAATCATCCCCTGTCTCTAATTGGCTCTATCTCGCACCACTTCACCACCTAAAAGCTAATGAGTGGCGAGATGACTGCCACAAAAATGGCCGCCGTCACATCACCCAGGTGGATGCTGCACATTAGTGATGATGAATAGTGAGAAAAAGTCTATATAAATGTGGTGGTGTTATTATTAGCATCAACAAACCCCGAACTGGGTGTTAGCACTCACTCAGTCACACTGGGCTGATTTACAATTACAGGGACATATTCTGAGGGGATTATGGGAAGAAAATCACAGGAACCATGCCGACATTCAAAGAGAGTGTAAATTTCACAGTTTGCTGCAGGGCCAAAATCCGAATCTAGAATGCTGGATCTGTGAGGGCGCCAACTAGCATCACGTCAATCTTTAGTCATTTATTTATTTATTTATTTTAGATATGTTCTAAACAAAAGCTGAAGTCTTTATCATGAAAGTCAATACTCCACCAACACAAGCTGGGTGTAGAATTGCAAAATCATTCCTCAACATCATCACAGTCATTTCTTAAAGTAACCCCATGCAAAATACATTAACAATAGAGAAATGCAGTTTAAATGTGAAGTTAACATCGTGTTTACTTCCAACGACGCATGCAAAAAGACGCAGGTTCTTTAGTGCAAAGGAAGAACTCCACTGTGTTTATCAATTAGCTCCAGCGGCAGGAAGAAACTTCAGCTTCTACCCACTCCAATCTGCAAGCTAACCCACCATTATCACACATTCCACTGAAGGGGATGTCACTCGTGTTTTGCTTACAAAATAACTTAAGTAATCACGAGTTACATTTAATGCTTTAAGAATACAAATCTGAATTCCTCTTCTCTGGGTGGTACTTTTCAATACCTCTGCACCTCAGCTTATCTTATGTGCTAGCCAGTTTTGGGAAGGACACAGGTCATCATGGATAGTCAGCTGGATGGATGGATTGATGGATGGGTGAAGACACAGATGCAAACATAATCGTCTTTTTTTTTTGACTGAGAAACTCAGTCACTGTCATCAACACCTGAGCCTCCTTTAACATCTTTCCATGTTTTTTATTTAATACAACAGAGGAGAGTGGTGGGTAAGTGAGAAATGTCTACACGCTTGTGTATTAAAATGAATAATGAAAATAACAGATTAATTCTGAATGCTCAGATTGAGTGCTGATAAGATGACAAAGTCAGGAACTGAAAGACCGCAGTTAACCAGCGCAGTTACACACACGTAAGACTGTTAACACACTTAAAGCATCCAGGAGAAGAACCATGAGTCGCTTTATGCCACTGTATATAAAGATAACACCATATTTAATTTTTTTTAAAACTCGGATTCATCTCCTGATTCAAGATTATGCTCTACCCGAGGTTTCTCCACAAATTTCAAATTTCTCCTCCCAATTCAAAAGCATAGCGGCAGGAAGCCTGTCATTCTAAACTAACCCAACCAAAATGTGTGCCATACTGAACTCAAAATGGAGTTCTGCTTTTGTCCTTGTTACTGGAGGGGTACACTTCAGCGTCCTACAGACATTTACTGGAAAATGCACGTTCAGAAAAATGGATGGAATGGATGAAACGATAGAAAAATAAATTCTTATCTCCAATATCGGTCACCCATTACTGGAAAGTATTTTCTAAAAGGAATACTCCTCCAAAACTCTTTTTACTTTCTCATATATGAAGTATAGGGAAAGTATTGTAATCATCCAAAAATTCGATGTCGAGATTTTAATGAATCTCGACTATCTAGATCTCCCTGACTTTCTCATATAAGTAGTATTGGAAAAGTATGTGAATGCTCCAAAAATTCCATTTTGAGATTTTGATGAATCTCGATGTTTGACCTCCCCGAGTCCAAAAATACCACTTCTGGAATTGTGTGTGTGTGTATTATATATATATATATATATATATATATATATATATATATATATATATATATATATATATATATATATATATATATATACTCACTCACCTAAAGGATTATTTGGAACACCTGTTCAATTTCTCATTAATGCAATTATCTAATCAACCAATCACATGGCAGTTGCTTCAATGCATTTAGCGGTGTGGTCCTGGTCAAGACAATCTCCTGAACTCCAAACTGAATGTCAGAATGGCAAAGAAAGATGATTTAAGCAATTCTGAGCGTGGCATGGTTGTTGGTGGCAGACGGGCCGGTCTGAGCATTTCACAATCTGCTCAGTTACTGGGATTTTCACGCACAACCATTTCTAGGGTTTACAAAGAATGGTGTGAAAAGGGAAAAACATCCAGTATGCAGCAGTCCTGTGGGTGAAAATGCCTTGTTGATGCTAGAGGTCAGAGGAGAATGGGTCGACTGATTCAAGCTGATAGAAGAGCAACTTTGACTGAAATAACCACTCGTTACAACCGAGGTATGCAGCAAAGCATTTGTGAAGCCACAACACGCACAACCTTGAGGCGGATGGGCTACAACAGCAGAAGACCCCACCGGGTACCACTCATCTCCACTACAAATAGGAAAAAGAGGCTACAATTTGCACGAGCTCACCAAAATTGGACAGTTGAAGACTGGAAAAATGTTGCCTGGTCTGATGAGTCTCGATTTCTGTTGAGACATTCAAATGGTGGAGTCAGAATTTGGCGTAAACAGAATGAGAACATGGATCCATCATGCCTTGTTACCACTGTGCAGGCTGGTGGTGGTGGTGTAATGGTGTGGGGGATGTTTTCTTGGCACACTTTAGGCCCCTTAGTGCCAATTGGGCATCGTTTAAATGCCACGGGCTACCTGAGCATTGTTTCTGACCATGTCCATCCCTTCATGACCACCATGTACCCATCCTCTGATGGCTACTTCCAGCAGGATAATGCACCATGTCACAAAGCTCGAATCATTTCAAATTGGTTTCTTGAACATGACAATGAGTTCACTGTACTAAAATGGCCCCCACAGTCACCAGATCTCAACCCAATAGAGCATCTTTGGGATGTGGTGGAACAGGAGCTTCGTGCCCTGGATGTGCATCCCACAAATCTCCATCAACTGCAAGATGCTATCCTATCAATATGGGCCAACATTTCTAAAGAATGCTTTCAGCACCTTGTTGAATCAATGCCACGTAGAATTAAGGCAGTTCTGAAGACGAAAGGGGGTCAAACACCGTATTAGTATGGTGGTCCTAATAATCCTTTAGGTCAGTGTATTATATATATATATATATATATAAACACAATAATCTGAGTATGCTTTCACTTAAGCCCATTGCGGCACTCCTTGTGTGATTTTGGGCTATACAAAAATAAATTGTATTGTATTGTACTTAGGTCAACCAAATTTTGCATACAAGTATTAGGTACAAAACCTAGATTTCTATCAACTTTGGGCTATTTCCGCTAACGGGAATTGGTACTTTAACTTTTATTCATACAGCTGCAGTATCCGATTTATTCAACTTTACTTTTATAATAATTGTTCAAAATATTATTCATTTGATTTGCTGTTGATGGTTCTTTAATGTGCAGGATATAAAAATCTAATCCTTGTCTTGCGGTTTACTCCTCAAACATCCATCCCCATATCTGAGCATACGAGAAAGTCTACTCTCGATTTGTTTTTAAAATATGTTCCTTACCCTATATAGTTTCTTGTGATGGCCGAGGGAAAAATTTTTAATCTCATGCTTCCATGCTGAATGGTGACAAGTTTATGATATAATAGAAGCCACTTGTGGCAAACAATGTGAAACACCTCTGAGGAAAAAAAAGATATCACGGTACTCGCGCCTCATCCTTCACGTGTTCGTTATCCTTGACATTTTAAATTACAGACCCGCCTCTCCCACTCATTCACTGGTCAAGAGTTTTGTCTCAACTTCAAAGAGACTTTAGTTTCCCGTTTGATATGTGGGGATCTTTCTGCAAATATATACTTAATATTAATAAAATAAAAAAAACGCATTTTGCACATTTTCGTCACACAACTGGATAGCTGCTTATATGTGAATAACACAACATGAGTAATGAGAGTAATGGATGTTAGTTACATTGCTTGCTGTTATATAGCATTGGTCATTACTGGCTTCGTATTATTTAATATTACAAAAAAAAATTATCTCCATTCTGTGGGAACATGAAAATAAAATATTTTCTCATTCATCACTACAAGGTGCATGGGGTAAGTAACATAAAAATATTTTTGGGTGGAGTAATCCTTTAAGGTGAAACGTCACCAGATACGCACTTCTTAGACAAGATGCCATGTGCTGTAACCGGAGTAAAATGAAGTACTTTGCATAGAACTTAATTTCTGTGACACTATCACAACAGTCATTAAAAGTTCACAAACTTTTTGTCTGTCTTTGTCACGCACTTCATGCAGGTTAGACTGGTTCCCCCATGGCATGACACTGCTCAATTTCTCCACATATTTCAAAAGATTAAGAATTTGAAAGCTTAAGGGCAAATAAATGACAAAGACGTTTACCTAGCAAACCCCATGTTCAGGCATCCCCAGGCAATTCTAACTTTGTATGCATTGCTGCAGAACAGGAACCAAGCTTGCGCATTCACAACCATAAAGGGTTAGGTCACACTCTGCGTCAAATGGCGTTTTACATTTCAATATTCAAAGGTTAAAATCAGTACTGTATCTGTTTTCCTTTTATTTTTATTTTCTGCTGTGTATGTGTGTATGAATCTGGATCTGCAGACACTTTCTTATTGTGCTGTATGGCATCAGTAAAAGAACCAGCACAAACAAACACCACCAAGTTCTGATCCTCACTTCAATAATTTCTTAGCCATTCAATATCCACTGTCCCAAATTAAATAAGTAATTGACATCCTCCCTTCTTTTTAATTCACTAACTGATTGCATTGGCTTTAGCAATCAAAGGTTTCCTGCAACGGTTGATGAATGGCTCACATTTCTCTCGAGGAATTCGGTCCCATTACTTTATTGCAGACCGTTTCAACTCAGTAACGTTTGGATGTTTTCCTACATAAATCACTTAATTTCAGGATCTTGCAACATGCCTACGAAGTTTACGTCTGGACTTTGACTAGGCCATTCCTAAATGCTAATTTATTTGTTTAACGCGTTCTTTTGTAGACTTGCTTACTGGTTTGGGAGAATTTTCTTTCTGAATGAGCTAATGGTGCCTCAGCAGATAGTTTAACAAATTTCCTTAAATTCCTCTAATGTGAAAAATAATAATCTACAATTGGATTCAGTTGACTAGGTTGCCTTTGCTATCCACCTCAGTATCATCACTGGTTAATGGGCACTTTTTGGGTGTACTCAGATGCCCCCCAATTTTGGCCGAGACCCATTCTACCCATATCATCTGACACCACCTCCAATGAAGTCTTCTTTGGCCTCATCCCCCTCACTTACATCACTGTGCACCTCTTCACCCAGTCCTTATCTGCTTTTTGCTCCACATGCCCAGATCATCTCTGCTTGTTTCTCCTCAGCACATCATCAATCACCTCCACGCCAAAGCATTCACTCAACACGGCATTCGTCTTCTTCTCACTCCGACACATTGCACACATCCACCAGAGGAGTTACTCTCATCTCAGTTTATTTTGAGTTCTGCCTTCGTTGTCTTACTTCCATACTGCTCATCACACAACTTTCATGAACGTTTCCCTTCAATGCCAGAGAAGCTACTTGGGGAGCACCTCCTGAAGTTTCTTTCACACATAACTCACTGTTGCTATCACGTCTGTGCACGCGTCTCTGCCTGCATTCAAGATGACACCTTATTAGCAGAACTTCCTCCATTTTTTCCCAAAACAATTCCACTACTGATATTTAACTTTACACGTAGTACATTAACATTCTGCCCCAATATACTGTACATCATCTTCAAGTAAAGGTCACACTAGCTAACTGAAAGGACTACCCTTCTCACCATTACATCTTTTATGCACCCACTTTGTGCAGCCTGTGCATTTCGATTCAGTTTCTCCCAACATCTTTACTGCACACATCATATGGCCCTACACTCATATCATCCTTGTCTAGTGCTCCTTCTCCTTCAAATGTCATTTTGGTCTTTTTTTGCCTTTACTTCCAGGTCCTTTAAATCCAAACTAGCTTTCTATTTCAGAATCATCATCTCCTTCAATTTACTTCACTTTTTGCTATCAATACAAGACTGAAACCCTCACCTCAAAACACCCACTATTCCCATCTGCTGATGTAGCAACCATTTGTACTTCCTTATACACCGACATCAACCATTCAACCACACCTAACTTTCTTGATGCCCGTCTCACCACCTCACAAAGGGACCTATTTTTAATTTTGAAGAATAGTAGTTCCTAAAATATTCCAAGAGACCAACCTTACCACTTAAGTGCGGTACAAAAAAAAAAATTGGCCGTCTCTCTCAACAAAGCGGACTCAATGGCAGCACACAAGTGACAGCGTTGTCAGCAGGGTTTACATGCAGTCAACAACTTCACCTACTAATATGCCAAGCTCAATCCAGTGCGGCCATTTTGATATTTCTCTCAGTCCCTGCCATTCATCTAGAATGCAACTCCCCAAGCCATTCTCAGGGTATTAACCAACCCCAGGTCATAATAAACCCATCTGCATGGAATAAATGGCTAAGCTGGAAGTAAACATGGGAGAATGATTCCTTCCGTTGGGACTACTGCTGGCACTGGCAATCGAGAGAAACAAAGCATACGAGCAAAATTAGAACAAACACTAGCAGGTGGAGCAAGAAAATAGGGCACATGTGGAAGCCAAGCTAACTAAAAGAACTTCCAAGTATCTTGGTGTCAGTGGCGTAAAATCAGATATGACAACGATGTACTGCTCTGTTGCCATTTGGACATTTAAAACAGCTCTCATATATAAATTACCAAAAAAAAACAAAAAAAGATACAAATGCACATACACAAATGTGTGTACTTTATATACTGTGAGCGTGCATGTATTTATACACAGCCCTGTCTCAATTAATGACGACAATTGGTTTCAAACAGTGCATCATTAAACATGTTGATATATGTTGGGTACGGAGGCATGATTTTCACCATGATAAGTACACAACTTGACTGGATGTAACCTACCCTAAAATAACCTAACCTCAAATAACCTAAAATTCACATAATACATGCATCACAACTTAGGGTGCTTTCACACCTACAGCATTTGGTGCGCACCAAACGTGTTTGGTCCCTTGGTTCGGTTCGTTTGCGTTGATGTGAATGCAATCTCGGTACTTTGGTACGCACCAAATCAATCGATCAGAGACCTGCCTGAAGGGTGGTCTCGGACCGCTTTATCCGCTCTACTTTGGTACGGTTCGTCTGGTGTGAAAGCAACCAAACCAAATCTGACTAAATGGTATAGTTTAATGCACTTTGGGTATAAGAGATACGGGGTTGTGGGTAAAATTCTTTTCACTTCCTGTT